>NC_056729.1:1039058386-1039265886 GCF_019279795.1 Protopterus annectens
ACTCTAGATCAGGGGTCCTCAAACTATGTCCTCCGGGCCGGATACGGCCCTCCCAAGTCTTTACCATGGCCCTCCAAGTCTTTAGCATGGCTCCCGCCTCTTTACCATGGCTCCCGCCTCAGCTGCGGGTGGCACTGCATCCAGCACCCTGGACTCTGGACTCTTTCTGCTGGAAGTCTCAAAGTAGTTGTGGCTCTGCTCTGATAAAAACTATATGTTGCGATTGCAATGGCAGATTTTTCTGACTTTATTGTAATGCCCAGATAACTGCAGAGAGAAAGAGTGGTGTCCCTAGCTTGTATAAGCTGATGCCTGGTGGTGGCATTGAGGAGCCACTCGTCTATGTACAGAAACACCTGGAATCCTAAATGCCTCAGGTGAGCCGTGACCACTGCCATACATTTGGTGAACACTCTGGGGGCTGTAGTGAGACCAAAGGGCAGGGCTTGAAACTGGTAATGATTGGCTCCCAGCCAGAAGTGCAGATGATCCCTGGACGGTCTGGCCATTTTTACATGGTCGTACCCATCCTGGAGATCTATCGAGCACATCCAATTGTCTTTCCCTAAGAAGGGAAGTATCGACTGAAGCGTGACCATCCGGAACTTCTCTTTCTTGACAGATCTGTTTAGTCTGTTGAGGTCCAAAATAGGTCTCCAGCCCCTGTCTTTTTTGGAACTAAAAAGAATCTTGAGTAAGTTTCGGATCCTATCTGGTCTGCTGGGACTTGTTGGATGACTCTTTTTCTTAGCAACATTTGGACCTCTACTGTTGCTTGTTCCCTGTAACTGGGTGGAACGTCTTTTGTTGTCAATGGAGGGGGAGTGGCAAAAGGAATGAAATATCCTCTGGAAACTATACTTTTTACCCAGTTGTCGTTTGTTATTTTGAGCCAGGCGTCTGGATACAAAGATAAGTGACCCTTGACTGCCTCCAGAACAGGACAGTCAGGCCTCCTTTCAGGAGCAATAGTAGGGCTCCCAAAGAACTGTTCTCTGTCATCCTGATTTTGTGGACCCCCTCTGCCACGAGGGTGGCGTCTTCCATTATTGTCCCCTCTTCTGCCCCTGGAGGGGGCTTCATGACATGTGACCTGAAAGGCTCCTTGGGCTTTTCGGAACCACATCTTTCCTCCCCTTTGACCCTTTGTGTAGGGTCTGGTAGGGGTAGAAACATGGACAGCAGACAGAGTCTTTCCATCCTGCTCACACCTCGTCAAAGTTTCATCAACATTGGCCCCTAAGAGGGATGAGCCATCAAAAGGGGTGTTGACAAAGGATGACTTAAAGGGCTCCACGAAGGAACATAAGCGCATCCAGGAATGTCTTCTAAGAGCAATTTCTGTACCCGCTGCCCTACTCGTTCCATCAGCTGCATATGAAATGAGACGTATGGATGAGTTCACTATGGAACTGAGGGTAGCAAGCTGGGAGGCGACTTTGTCTGAAGCTCCTGCAGCTACTGTACCCTGAATAGTATCTCCAAGCTCTTCTAGGAGATCTCTTTGCAGTCTTGTAAAATGAGTGAGATAGTTCAGTGAACGCAAGGCAAAAGTCGCTGAACTGTACATGTGCTTCCTGTATCTATCCATGATCCTAGAATCTCTGTTAGAAGGATAGATAGAGGAAGAAGTTTCTGACATCTCCTTTTTGGTGGCTGCCGCCACCACCATGGCATCAACTGGCACTCCCTTGGTAAGAAAAGACTTTTCCAGGGGGGCAAAAATAAATTTATTATGCCTCCTGGGGACAGGCTCCATGGTGTCCGGAGACTCCCACGCCCTTTGTGAGACCAACTCCATGAGCTTATCGAAGGGCGGAGACACCCAAAAGGTGGAGGGTTGAGATCTGAAAGCCTTCAGGAGAACCGACTCATCTTCAGTAGGGTTGGTGGACTGCCAGTCACCCCTCTGCCTAAGGATTTCTAATATCTCAGCAAATGAAATATCCTCAGAGGGGGACCATGCGGACCCTTCTGATTCATCCAAGTTGATATCGGATGCGTGAGACTCCTGTGGGGAGTCTAAATGCTTCCTCTTATAGATTCTCTTCCTGGGAACCTTATCAGTGGGAACTTCTGGTGAGGTCTCAGAAGAGCAGGGGCCACCCAATGGGGCTTCCTGAGGCTCCAGGTCTCTATGCTTAGAAAGGATCTATGAAGCAGAAGTGGACACAGGCATTTTTGGGGAGGAGGTAGCCGGACCTGAAGTCATAGATGTCTTAGGAGACATAACTCTTCTCATGGCTTCAAAGCCACCTCTGCTCCAATGAGAAGGGACCGCTGGATCCGAGGAAACTATCAATCCCCTTGGCACCGGGACAGTGGGCTTTGAACCAGAGGTAGGAGCCGAGCTCATCCAAGCCGAAGCCCCGAGAGGCAAAGTCAGAACCCTCAGGTCGGTCCGACTATCCTCCCCGGACCCGACTAGGGAATGTCAGCTCCTAGACTCCTCGATCAGTGCCAAGGACGTCTGAGTAAATGGAACCGATGACACTGGAACAGGCGTCAGCTCCGAAGGCTCAACAATCATCAAGTCCGACTCCTCCGGCTCCGAAGGACCGGTATGGCTCAGAGGAGGAAATTAAGTTGATGGCAATACAGTCTTCGGTTCCGAAACCGCTGGGGTCGGAGCCGATAAACATTTTGCAAACGCCGGTGCCTGTAGCAACTTCTGCACCACACAATCCACATCCAAATTGGAAAGGCTAATCAAGGTCCAAGATGAATGGATGGATGGAGGCACTGATTGAAGGAATGGTGATTTAGGTACCTTGGATACCGGTTCCAGGACTGGGAACCGGCTCTGAAAAGACAAGACGCTCGGCTCCAAGGGCTGTGGAGCCGAATTGGATGATTTTCTTGATTTTTTTACTTTCGAAGAAGTAGAATCCTTAGAAGACTTTGAAGATTTACTAGACCTATCCTGGTCACTCAAAGCTTCCTCATTGGGCGGCACAGTGGTGCAGCGGTTAACGTTGTCGCCTCACAGCAAGAAGTTCTCCGGTTCGATTCTCGGCTGGGGTGCCTTCTGTGTGGAGTTTGCATGTTCTCCCTGTGTTTGCGTGGGTTTCCTCCCACATTCCAAAGACATGCATCTGGAGCATTTCCCCCCGGGCCTCTGCTGAAAACAGGCTCTGTTGAACCTAGTCGGACTTTCCCGGTCAACAAATGTTAAATAAATAAATAAATAATAAATTCCTGAAAGGATGGTTTGAGAAGTCCTCTATCTATTAACTTTCTCTTTCTTTCCTGAAGAACCCTGGAAGAGAAGGAATGACAAATGGAGCAGCTTTCCTGAAGGTGCAAGGCTCCCAGACAATATACACAATTGACATGGCTATCTGTAACGGACATTTTCTGTCCACATTTTAGACATTTTTTAAAACCTGACTTAGGATGCTTATCCCTATCCTGGTCAGCCATAATGAACTAAACAGTATCAAGAGAAAAAAACTATTGTAGTATAACAAAGACTCACCCAAAAATTATTTAAATAAGCCCTGAAAAAAACTATGGGCTAAATATGCTATGACAAAGTGTCACTATTAAACACACACACACACACACACACACACACACACACACACACACACACACACACACACACACACACACACACACACACACACACACACACACACACACACACACACACACACACTAACTACTTATCTAAACCAATCTAAATAGCTAAATATATATCACAATACTGTGGTGGCAAAACTGTCACTGTTTAAAAGCGCACAAACTACTATTTAAACTTCACTAAATATAACAGGCCTATAGAAAACAATGAAGGCCAAAGACAGCTATATCTAATTATGAAAAGGCACACCAAAGGGTAAGGGAATACACACTATAAAGTTATAAATGCTATAAAAGCTATAAAAGCAAAATGCTAACTCTAAAAGTACAGAAATAACAATGTTATTTAGATAAATTTTAGAAAAGAAATTTGTACTGGCCCGAGCTATGCGAGGAACCTCAGATCAATTGCAGCAGCAAACTAGATCTGAGGTAACTCCAGGTGCATCATGGGATATGGACTTGGCCTCAAGCTGTCTGAAGACCTTGAGCTTTGTAGCAGGCCAGCTCCAAACCCATCTGTAAGAATGAACAGCGAGACAGAACAACTTCACATCAATAAACTCACACAGCCCATAAGGCACAACAATAAACCAAACATACTAGTCATTGGTGACTCAATTGTGAGACATACTGATGTCCTCCTCACCAGGCTCGGCAAGGAGAAGATCATGGTCAGTTGTCTGTCAGGTGCTAGAATCCGCCACATCACGCACGCACTTAAGTCTCTCTACAACAGGTACAAGTATGACTCTGTCATTGTTCATGTTGGCGTGAATGACATGAGACATACCTCTCTAGACTATATGAGCAGAAACATGATTGAGCTCTCAGAGTATGTGTCCCAGGCAGGTATGACCCTAGCCCTAAGCAGCATCCTACCTTCACTAAGAATGATACCACAATACCAACAAAAAATAATTGACTTCAAAAGCTGGCTTAGTTTCTGGCATCATTCCAAGGGGATCCAGGATCTGTCTGCCTGGGATGATGTGGTTGACAGGCCTCAATGCTTTGCCAGAGATGGCCTCCACTTGTCACCCCTGGGATTCAGGATTCTGGCCAAGGCTCTTGCCACCACCATTGTGCCTTTTTAGGCAATGTCCCAAAGACAAATCTTCCAATATAAAAGATCTGTCAAAAAGCAAATTGAAGGTCATGCTGCTTAACGCTAAGAGTCTTAACCTGAAAATGCACTCACTGGAGGCTCTCCTTTCACTGGAAGATGCCAACATCTGTGCAGTTACAGAAACTTCGTTCAAGGCTGCGGAGAGCACCCCTGCCTTACCAAGCTATACCTCATTCCACACATTCCAACCCCAAAATGAGGTCGGGAAGACTAAGGGTGGTGGAGTTTCTATTTTCATTAAAAACAAGCACACCTCCAGACTGGTTTGCCAGCATGATGCACTAGAACTACTCCAGTTACAGCTGACAATTGGCAAGGCACCCATCCAAGTTATAGCCAGGTATAGACCCCGTTCCATGACTCAGAACACCTACTCCTCCTACCTGGACTTACTTGACTCCATCAAGGTACCCCTTAACACCCTGATCCTTGGTGACTTCAACTACCCCACCATAGACTGGTTGAACTATTTCTGCTCTAATGCACTCACCTAATAATTCCTTGACTTCATCAATTCTAACATACTAGACCAGCTTGTCTCATCCTCCAGAAGGAGAGATAACATTCTAGACTTGGTTCATACCAACATGGGTGACCGTTGCACAACCCCCATAGTAAGTTCTCCCCTGGTGAGATCAGATCATCGGTCTGTCTCATTCAAAGTATCTATCCTGTCCAACAACCCCCCCCCCAGCCATAACCAGGCTAAAATGCTTCTGAAACATTGACTACAACCTTCTAAGGGAGAGTATCAGTAGTTTCACACCACTGTCACCCTCAGAGGATGCAGACAAATATGCTGAACAGTATGTCAGTGCAGTATACAAGCACCTGTACAACTGCATGGACTCAGTCATACCCAACAGAACTAAAACCTGCTTCTCAAGGAAACACAAACCTATCTGGTGGACATCCCCTATCAACAGGTTTTACAACAAAAAGGAAGAAATTGTTGTCCAAGGGTAACTGCTGTCCAAATTCCCAATTAGAAAAACTCCCTCCTTAGCCTCAACAAGCAAATTAGATTACTAGTGAAAACCTCCAAAGCCAATTATGAATCAAAACTAGCCTCTGAAACAAAGGCTACCCACAAAGCCTTTTTCAGTTACGTCAGAAACCCCCATGGCAAAGCCTAGATATGTTTCAAATTAGTTCATAATGGTACCACTTACACTGATCCTGTTGACTTAGCCAACCTGCTAGCACATAGGTTCTGCGCAAACCTCACTCCCCTGTCCTCCCCCACAAAGGCCCATTCGACATCCTCGATACTTGTCCCGCACCTCACATCTCCACAGATCAAGTGTTAAATGCCCTATCCAAGGCAGAGAACACAGCTTCCATGGGACCTGATAGTATCCCAGGCTGTATTATGTACCATCTCCAGCAAGAACTAGCCTCGCCACTGAACACCCTATTCAACCATAGCCTAAGTACAGGCTTCATTCCAGTAGAGTGGAGAACTGACATTGTCATCCCTTTGTACAAAGGTGGTGTCACTACTGACCCTGGAAACTATTTGCCCTTGACAAGTCTGATCTGTAAGGCCATGGAGCATATTATTAAGGACCTCAGAAACAAGGACATAGACATTTTCCAAGCACTTGACCCCACCCAGTTCGGATTTGTCAAGGGCAGATCTTGCCTGTTGAACCTGGTTGACTGTTTTGAGACTGTCACCAAGGCACTGGATGAGGGAAAGTCAGTACATACAGCTTACCTTGACTTGGCAAAAGCCTTTAACACAATTCCCTATTCAGGCATCATCAAAAAGCTAACACAACTTTGCATAAATCCCTATCTCATCAGGTGGTTGGCCAACTGGCTCACCAGTAGGACCCACAAGGTCAAAATAAGTGCCTCCACCACCAACAGCAGACCTGTCACTAGTGGTGTTCCCCAGGGATCTGTCCTGGGACCCCTACTGTTTGGCATCTACTCAGAGGTCCAGGCAAAGACAAAAGGCCTGTGGCTGACTAAGTTTGCAGCTAACTGTAAGTTAGGTGCTGTCATTGACTCCCCAAATGATGTTAACATACTACAAGAGGGTCTCATAGCAACAAATGACTGGTGCCAAAGTCATGGCCTTAAGTTAAATGGAAAAAAATGTATTATCATACCATTAGGCAAAAACATGGCCCCTGCTGATTACCACATCAGTGGCAACCCCCTAAGCACACAACCTGTGGTGAGAGACCTGTGTCCACAGGTTGACAACAATCTCACATTCGAAAATCATGTAGTGGCAGTGGTCAGAAAAGCCTTTTACTTGGTTCATCTTATAAATAAAGAAATTGCATCCAGAAAAAGGAGGTTATTACCTCTCTTTACTCCTCCCCTCATTAGGCCAATAACTGAGTACATCGCCCTGTTTGGTATGTACCTCTCCAAGCACCTGCACCAACTGGAAAGGCCACAGAAATACCTCACAAAGAGAATCCATGGCCTCCAACACCTGTCCTTCGTGAATAGGCTCAAATCCCTATCACTCTACTCAGTATCATACAGATTGCTCAGAGGTGATCTGTGTCTCGCCTACAAGGCAATCTCAGACTCTGCTCTACTAGAGATGCTCCATATCTGTAAGTCTAACTTCTCATTAGGCTTGCCACCCCTTCGGTTTTTTTCCGGACTATCAGGAAATCAAACTGATTCTCTAGTAGTCCGGAAAACACTGTACAAACTCCGGTATTCTGTTTCAAAAAGGAAACAGACTATCGGAGTTTTACTATGCTTTTCTTACAGAAAAGCATAGCAAATCAGCCAAAAAAAAAAAAGCGGAGCAAAAAAGAGGGGGCTCCTTGATCGGCTGATTTACTATGCTTTTCTTACAAGCAAATCAGCCAAAAGCAGCGGGGGCGAAAAAAAAAAAGCTGCTCCTGCTGAGTGATGCTGTCGTGACATCACAAATGGGCGGTATTGTTGGCAGGAGAGGGGTGGGGCGGGCGGGGTTGAGGGTGAGGGCGTGGTGGCGGGTTTTTTTAGCCGAACGCAAAGGTGGCAACCCTACTTCTCATGCATTACTCGATCAAAAGCCCTAAATTTAATATGTGACATTAATAAAACCTGCTGGAGGGATAGGTTTGTCTCCCAGAGGCTGCCCCATCTCTGGAATACACTCCACCTACATGTCAAACAAAGTACGTCACTGACCCTCTTCAAACGCAACCTTGATGAGTGGATAGTAAACCACAAATTTGTCCCAGGGGTTCCACCTGTGTCCCTCATTAACAGGGATGACAGGTGCTGACTGAGGTTTCATTTTTGGGGATAAACTCTTGTCTAGGCTTGTAAGTGCCCCAGGGCCATTAGCCTAGTAATCTCCTATGATCCTATGAACCTTCCAATCAAGCATGAGATGGAGAAAAGAAAGACGAGGCAATCCTCCAAAATCATTTCCTCCTTTCATCAAGGCCTTTAATGACAACCCTCCAAATCAGTAGTTTTCACTCTTAGCCACAAAGTTTGACAAAAAGGTAGACCTTTTCCTCACAAAAAAGTGACCCTCTGCAGTAAATTCAGTAACAGAAAATCAAGGCAGAGATTTTACCAATACCTAAAAAAATGGTAAGGTAAAACAAAACAAGGACAACAATACAAATCTGAGTTGAAACTGTTCAATGACATCTCTCATAACTAGAAACTTTAGGTCTTAAATTCAAGTTTAAAGAGAAAAGGCAACCTTTTCCAAAATAAATATTACTTTGCATGGAATTTCTGAATAGAAAGCCAAGACCAGCTTTTTAGTAGAATTGTCATTTAATAAGTGTTTAAGTGAAAGAATGAAGAATAACCACAAAAGCTCTGAGGTAAAAAATTTAATGACAATGGCAATGCTCAAAACCCATAGATACAGCCTCTGGCTACAAATTCTGACTAGAATTAAGTTTTCCACAAGAAAACAGTTAAATAGCAAGGATTCCCCACAGGGAGTGCTAAATACATAGCCAGAAAATTGGTAAATTGTTTCCATGACAGTCTCTGTAAAGAATAAAATTAAATGATGGTAAACACCAAGTTTTCATAGAAAACAAAGCTTTTTGTGAGAAATGTATAGCTGTTTGGATGCTTGGGTATGGCGGTGCTCTGAAAACAGCAAAAATGTGGTGCTCCCCTGCAAAAGTTGAAAACTGAAGAACTATGAACATCTGGGACTGAATTAAGCCACAAAAATATTGAAATGCTGATCAGACACCAGCAGCTCGAATACTGAGTAAAAATGAAAGGAAACTGAAGCACAGGAACAAAGTTAAATGGAATACTGATGAAATGAAAGATGGAGCAGAAGTCTAGGTGCAGCCAAGTCACCCTCCAATGATACGGCAAGAGCTATGAGAAATGAAGACAACACTGCAAGAGAAACTCGCTATCCAAAAGTGATTAGATGAGGTGGACTTAACATTGAATGAACATGCCACAGCAAGCCAGCATGTTACTGATGAAAATGTGGAGCTTAAGGTACAGTTGGATGCAGATGAGGCATGGTTAGAGTGGTCTGAGTTGGAACTGACAGACCTAGGAGGGATAATTTAATATGGGCGGGGGTATCAGAGCAGCAAGAATGTGGTGACTTCAAGAAAGCAACACTGCAATGACTACAGCAGTCAAACAGCCTAAGGAAAAGATAAAAATACAGACAGTGCAACATATGATATGGTGACCACAGAGGGAAGGGAATGAGAGGCCATGACTGATAATATTTATGCTTGGCTCCTATAACTTGAAAGAAAGGCTACTGAATTAAGTATGATGGAATTGTTGATCCATGAGCATTGAATCTTTATAGACCAGAATTATTCATGGGAGGCTAGGAGGATGAGAGGAGCAGTCACGTCAGCCATGACAAAGATTTGTAAACAGAATGGTCTCTGCTGGCAATTAATGTAAATGACAAACTTGTTGATCCTTATCCATGGCCATACTTACACATTTATGGCCCCTGAAACAGCCCTACAATGACTCCATAAGCCAGTGAACCATATAGAGGGAATTGAAGAACATGTGGAGGTGCAGAGAGCTTGCTAGAAAAGAGCCCATTGGAAAAAGGAAGGACACAGAATAAGGATATTTTTGCTATCTTTAAAAGAAAGCAATTAATTTGAGAGAAGGTATAGATTTTGCAAGAAGGCAGAAAGAGAACTGACTGGGAATTAGAAGAGGCTGCTGACTGACTGGGACTGGAGATACTGTCTACAGGGGAAAGGTGGGTAGTAAAAAGGAATGGTGCCAAACATAAGACTTGTCAGTTAGAAACTATGCAAAGGCTAAATATTGCTCCAACTGAGACTCAGAGTAGTGTGTTGAGAATTCTTCCAACAGAATCTGGTGGGCGTTTCAACTTACTAAGGCAATAACATCCTGCACCTCTTCTTTAGTACAGTAACTGGACTAGAGAATCATACATACATATGCAGGGCTGTGGTCTGCTTAACTGCACAGAATGCTAGTACAACAAATGCAGTGTCTCTCCTTTGTTTTCCTTGTTTCCCTCTTTTTCTTATTTCTTTTAATCTTTTCTTATTTTTATTTATTTATCTCTTTGCTTTTTCCCTCTGTGCATTCTTTTGATATTTACTCTACTTAGTCTTAACTTACTAAATGTAACAGTAACTGTTCAATATCTGAAAGAGACTAAGCATACATGCTGCATATAAAAAGGATGAGTATTTAGATGCCATGGCAGCTTTAGAAGGAGGGAACCTGAGGGAGAAGGATGACTGGCAGGGTCCTGAACCAATGTGAAAGCAGGGCCATGTAAATTAAACAGTGGAAGGGGAAGAACTTGAATTGGGAATGGACTTTAACTTCACATGCAAATGTATGTCCAATCACTAGATAATTATTTATGAGAAAAGGACAGTGGCAAGACACTCTTTCCCTGCAAATGTAAAAAAAAAAGTGAGGAAGTGCAGGCTATTACTATTAAATATTCACTCAACACTCTTACAATATGCTGATGATTCTAGTCTTACTACCACTGCCCACAGTATCCCTGAACTTCTTTCTCTTACCCAAAACACTTCCTCTTCCATCGAAACCTGGCTCACTGACAACCAACTAATATTAAACCCTAAAAACACTATACGTTTTCTTCCTAAAACACTAGCACATCAAAAAACCTATTTCTGCATCACCTCCCTTAACAATACCATCACCAGATGAGAACCACACACTAAATTACTTGGGGTCACCATCGATGATGAACTAAAATTCGATATACACATCAATCAATGCATAAAAAAACACCAAAAACTTGGCCTCCTGTACCATAATCATAATTTCTTTCTACCTTCTCCAAACCCTCCCTAGCCACATCTCTCATCTTACCCTGTCTTCTACATGCTGCACCAGTCCTTACTAGCCTCCAGGCATCTCTTCTCAGCAAACTAGAGAAAACCTATAATAAAATAGCCAAGTTTGCCTCCAATCTCCCCTATAAATCCCACCACTGCCTTGACCTAAAGTCTTTACAATGGCCTGAATTACCCAAACAACAGCTCCTTCCGCAATTACATATAACACACTCTATCCTTTATAACCCTTCTTCCTGCCACTCCAGTTCTAATATGGTATCACTATACAACCCCCTGACGTCAGCTTTGTGTATCTTATAAACATCTTTTGGACATCTATAAACCCACAAAAAATACTGGAAAGTCACTTTACAAATACTCAGTAGCCACTCCTGGTACTCCCTCCCACATAACATAAGAAGTATCCCCCAAAAGTCCCAGTTCAAACTTGAACTTAAACACTATTTACAAAACTCCTGGTCCTGTCCCTGTCAAGCTCTAACCTGATTTCCACTTACCCTCCTCCTAAATCTACTGCTTTTCTCTTGTATCCTATTTTTCTCTTGTATCCTATTACTACTACATACATGTTCTTCTATAAACCATTGCATCCAGTTTACCTTGCTGTTACTGTATAGACATGCACAGAAAACTGCATAAAACTGTTATACTAACTAAATAACTCTTTACATCTAGACTATCTTGTTTTTACTGTACTAGTCAGACAATATTGTAGTTACTGTTCAAGTTATACCATGAAACCTGTATAAAACTATTAATTACATTAACTTCACTGTATTGTATATATTCTTATTATATGCCATTTGTGATGTAAATTTTTGCCTTGAATTACTGTAATTGTAACTGGTGCTTTTCTCCTGGGCTCTCCATTGAAAACGGGCCTCTGGCTCAGCTGGACCAACCCGGTTAACAAATGACAATAAAATAAATAAATATGTAGCTTTAGTTTTTTTCTGTTTTGGTTGTGATACCTTATAACACTTTACATTACTCTTTTAGCTTTAGCGTGCTTTTGCGCTTGTATACGACTCAGCACAGCTCCTCGTGGTGTCCTGCAGAGTTCTACAAGCAGCAGAGAGTGGAAGAGTGACTTTCCATTGATTTATAAGTATTTTTTCTGGCTTTCTATTTTCGACTGCTGTATTTTGCCTAAAAAACGAATTTTTATTACTAAATTAGCTCTGCAAGTTAATTCACTGTATTTCTGTTTGTTTCTGAACTGTTTTGCACTTTAAAGGTTTGTTTTTTGCTTACATTAACTGGTAGGCTACACACTCAAGTGCGCTAGCCAATTTAAAGCATTTACTGTTTGTTACTGTATCTATTTTTTATCTCTTTGTGAAAAAAACAAAAAAAAAACAAAAAATATCCTTGTTTTCCCGCCTTTACTGAACTAGAATAGTCCCGTCTTCAGACTTTGCTGATCTCTGGGCTGTGTCATAGTTCCTGTTTTGTCTATATCCTTATTTGGATAGGAGGAAGCTTCCTTGTTCACCAGTGGGAGTGGGGAGCACTGAGCAGCCTATCTGTCCCTAAAGGAGTGGTTCCAGCCCAGAAACTTGTAGTTTATTGGCCGTTTTGGGCCATTTCCTAGCTCATTCTAACCCCCTGCTATAAAGCCCGCTTTAGCACGCTTTTGCACGAAGTTGCGCATAGCGCAGCATCGGGCAGCGCCGGTTAATCAAGCTTAAACTATTTCTGGCTCCGCTAAGTCTGCTCTTCAATTTTTCCCTTAGAACTGTTCTACTTTCTATCTAAACAGTCTATTCTCTATCTGAAAAGCCCAGCACTTGCTCCTAAATGCATTTTATACAAGCAAAGCACTAACAAAAAGAAAGCACTACATCCACCTACAATCCCCTTGAGTACCCATTTCCCTATAGGTCCTTTCTGACTCAGTTACACAGCAATCCTTTACACTATTCTAGCATGTCGAGGGGTCAAGTACTGGCGTCCTCTCCAGTTCAGATGGTGAATCTGGGAATCTTGAGGCAATGTTACAACTGTCTCATGTACACAGACAACCCTCTCCTCCTCCCAACAATTACAAATATATGTGAGAGATGCAACTATATAGCCAAACTGGAGGCTGAGCTCTCTCGACTCAGTACTGGCAAAACCAGTCAGGAGGAGACGGTAACCACACACACCACAAACCCAGTCTCACATAGATCTATCTCAACTGCAAACCAAACACATAAACCCACAAAAACATACTCGAAGGCTCTAAATAAAAATCTACCAAAACAACAGAGGCCTCCAAAGCTGACATCCAAGCAACCACTACCTCAGAACATAACAGATGCAACACATAGTTCACAAAGTCAGTGTGCCAAACAGTCACAGCCCTTAAGGCCAAACAACATGCCTGATACACTTGTAATAGGTGACTCCATAGTCAGACACACTGACGTCCCGCTCACCAGACTGAACAAGGAAAAGGTTACAATAAGCTGCCTGTCGGGCGCTAGAATCTGCCACATAGCACAAGCACTCAGGTCACTCCAAAGCAAGTACAAATATGACTCAGTCATTGTCCATGCCGGTGTGAATGACCTGAGATGTACCTCCCTGGACTACATGAAAAGAGACATAGAGGAGCTCTCTGATTATGTAGCCCAGGCCGGTATGACCCTGATCAGCATCTTACCCTCACCAAGAATGATGCCACAGTACAAACACAAAATGATTAGCTTTAACAATTGGTTTAATTACTGGTGTCATTCAAAGGGGATCCAATGTCTGTCTGCTTGGGATGACATGCTTGACAAGCCACGCTGCTTCACAAGGGACAGCTTGCACCTGGCACCCCTGGGCTTCCGGATATTGGCCAAGGCTCTTGCCACCCCCATAGTGCCTTTTTTAGGCAAGGATCAAAAGACAAACCCACCTCTCGAGAAAACACAAGTGGAAAAAACTAAGGGTAATGCTGCTCAACGCCAGAAGTCTAAACCTCAAGATGCGTGCACTCGAAACCCTCCTCAGTATGGAGAACATCGGTGTCTGTGCAGTGATTGAAACCTGGTTCAAGGCTCCCAAGAGCACCCCAGCACTACCAGGTTATACCTCATATCATGCTTTTCGGCCCCAAAACTTGGACCGAACCACAAAAGGAGGGAGAGTATCCATATTCATCAAAGATACCCACACCTCCAGGTTAGTGGCAACGCACGAAGCATCGGAGACCATCCATGTGCAACTAACCATAGGCAAAACTGCCCTACAGTTTGTAGCATGCTACAGACCACCCTCTCAAACTCAGGAACCCCACTCAGCCTTCCTGAAGACACTGGAGAGTATGAATGTCTCTCCAAATACCATCATATTGGCAGATTTCAACTACCCAAACATAGACTAGGAGCATTACTCAAGCCCAAACACCCTAGCTCAAAGGTTCCTAGAATTCATAAACTCAAATGCGATGGAACAACTAGTCACCACTCCCACAAGAGGTGATAATATATTAGACCTGATCATCACAAACATGGGGACACAATGCTCCACACCAGAAGTATACCCCTCATTGGTGAGATCAGACCATAAATTAATCTCACTGGAAATCCACATCCCGCCCCCACCCCCAGCACAGAAGACCACAGTGAAGAATTTCTCAAAAGCTGACTTCACACTTCTTAAGACTGAAGTGGTATCCTTCAAGGCCCCTGGGCCAGTGGAAACCACAGCCCACACCACTGAATCCTTTATAAATGCCTTCTACGGACACCTTCAAGAATGCATGGATCATGCAATCCCAAATAAAACCAAGACCCATTCCCCCAAAGGCAGGCATCCTGTCTGGTGGACCCCAGCCATTAATAAGCTTTACAACAGGAGGAGGAAGCTACTACATGACTGAGCAAAATCCCTAAAAGGGAAGGCATCTCTGATCAGTACTAGCAGAAAACTACGATCACTCATAAAATCATCCAAGGCCAACTTTGAGAGAAAAATCGCAAAAGACACTAAAGACAATCAAAAGGCCTTCTTTAGTTATTTTAGAAACCTGGGTGGAAACTCCCAAATATGCTCAGAGTTAGTCCAACGTGACAAAAAATACACTGAACCCACAGACATTGCCAACATACTGGCAGACAGGTTCAGTGCAAATTCCCCCCCTCTCCCCCCCAAAAGGACAAATATCTTTCCCAGCAGAGTGTAGCCTCCCTGACATCTCAGATGCCCAGGTGAGAGCCGCCCTCTCCAAAGCTAAAAACACAGCATCAATGGGACCAGACGGTGTCCCAGGTTGCGTGCTACATGAACTCCAAGAGGAACTAAACCCGCACATAAGGCTGCTGTTTAATCTTAGCCTTACTACAGGATACGTGCCCAAAGAATGGCGTACAACAACAGTGGTCCCACTCCACAAAGGAGGAGCTTCTACGGACCCTGGAAATTACTGCCCCATAAGCTTGACGAGCCTGGTCTGCAAAGCTATGGAGAGGATCATTATGGAACTCATAAACAAAGACATTGGGGACCTACAGACACTGGATCCCACCCAATTCGGCTTTGTCAAGGGCAGATCCTGCCTCTTGAACCTGGTCGACTTTTTTGAAACAGTCACTAAGGCCATTGATGAGGGTAAGGCAGTTCACACAGCCTACCTTGACCTTGCAAAGGCCTTCGACACAATACCCCACTCGGGCATCATAGACAAGCTCACCAGCTTAAATGTAAACCCATATGTCATAAGATGGGTTGCAAACTGGCTCAAGGACAGAACCCACAAGGTCAGAATTGCTGGAGCCATGTCAGACTCTAAGCCAGTCACTAGCGGTGTCCCACAGGACTCGGTCCTGGGACCCCTCTTGTTTGGCATTTATTTTTCCGAAGTGCAAGCTAACATAGGAGGATTATGGCTGACAAAGTTCACAGACGACTGCAAACTGGGCACCGTAATTGATACTCCAGCGGACACAAGCATCCTTCAGAAAGGCCTCATAGAAATGGATAACTGGTGCCAGAGCCACGGCCTTAAACTGAACGCCAAAAATATATATAGTCATACCCTTCGGGAAAAACAAAGTACCCACAAATTACCACATAGGTGGTAATCCATTAAGCATGGAAGAAGTAATCAGGGACCTAGGGACCCAAGTTGACAGCAACCTCTCATTTGACACTCACATTGCCAAAGTGGTTAGGAAGACCTTCTATATTGCCCACCTTATCATGAAAGGATTCACATCTAGATCAAGAGAGGTCATTGTGCCCCTATACTCTTCCCTTATCAGGCCCATAATTGAGTACAATGCCCCATTTTGGATGTACCTTACCCAACACCTGCAGCAGTTAGAAAGACCCCAAAAGTATCTCACCAAGAGGATCAAGGGTCTCAAACATATGTCATATGCTGCCCGGCTGAAGAAACTCCAGCTCTATTCAGTCGCATACTGCCTACTCAGAGGCGATCTATGCCTGACATACAAGGCCATGTCCAATCCGGAATTAATGGACATGCTCCACCTCAGGAAATCCAAATCCACCAGAGCCATGAGAGCAAGAGATCTGAACCTCAACACAGAAATAAATGGGACGTGCTGGAGGGACAGATTCATAACCCAAAGGCTCCCTACACTCTGGAACAGAATCCCAGTCCATGTTAGGCAGAACCCCTCACTGACTCTCTTCAAGAGAAATCTTGACGAGTGGATGGGAGATCGTAGATTTACCCCGGGGGTCGTCTCTGTGTCACTACTAGACAGAGGCACAGTAAACTAAACCCTAAATGGGCACAGTATTCTCATTCCAAGGGGTGGCGAAAGCCACACACACTCTGGCTAGGCTTACAAATGCCCTAGGGCAGATAGCCTAGTATGAACCTATGAACCTATGAACCTACAGGGTAGATCTAAGTCACCCGGAATGCAGGAAGAATATATATGAAGACTTGACTATTTAGCAGAAGACTTAATTCGTTCCATTGCTCTGTAAAACACCAAAGATAAGTGGTCTCCTGCAGTTATATGAAGGGATGAAATAAGATGGACTAACAAATGGGCAAGGAAATCTTAGGCATTGGTGTCAACACAAACTAAACCCTAATGCTTGGCAGTGGCTGATAACATTAGCTGTGATGGGGTGACTAGTAGTGCACTCGTACAATGAGTCAATAAGGCTCAGAAATCCAAAGTAATCTGTGTGAATATGTACATAGTTTTGGGAGGGGGTTGTTTAATATGTTTTACTCACTGGTTACAGGAGGTTAATGAAGTTAAGACAAAAGGGACAAGAAAGCAAGCTAAAGTTAGTGGATAGGTAGGTGCCAGTGGATCAGAAAATGGTAGAGAAGGGGAGATTAAATCAAGCACTACACTCTGCAAAGTTACAAGAAGCAGCAGATCAGAAGAGGAACAAAGGGGGAGTAAACAGAAGGAATAGAGATGTGCCACCAGTAGGTAAATGAAGCCATGGTACTATGGAAGGGAAATGTGACACCAAATAAAAACATACAGTAAGATAAATATAGCAACGTGGAATGCCAAGGGTTTAACAAACACAATTAAAAGAGAGATTCATAAAGATGTGAAGGAGGTGAGATATCATATAGCATCACAGATGGCATTGCAGAAGACTCATTTAAAGGAAAGTACAGCTGTGTAAGTAAATAAGAAGTTATGTTCCTACCATAACGTTCCATGTTAGTTGTCTTCTCTCGCCTTCTTTCTTGCTTGATGGGTTCGGAGCCGATCCCTCGGCACTTGCTTTAGCTCGAGAACTCCTTTTACCAGCTCGAGGCAGCCCCATATCCCATGATGCAAGGCAGGAAGTACCCAGATCTCGTTTGTTGACAAAAGGGCAATAACACCAAGCATAAAAATACTTCCCAAAGGAAGAAGAAACTTACAGATGGAAAAGGACCAGGATAGAATGGTCTTTAGCATAATAGTTTCTTGTACAAGGTCTGTCCAGGCCAGGGGGAAGGAGGGAGGGTCGCAGAAAGAAGAAGACAACTAACATGGAACGTTATGGTAGGAACATAACTTAATGTTAAGTTGTCAATCTCGCCTTCATTCTTGCTTGATGGGACCACGTCCTAGCACCTCTATCCTGGGTGGCTCAATGGAACAAACTCTTGAGGACGGTAGAGCCAAAACTGGCTCTGTCCCTGGAGGCCAAATCCAATTTGTAATGGGAAACAAAAGTGTGAGGAGTGGCCCAAGTGGCGCTGCACAAATAGTGTCCAAAGGCAGTCTAGCTTGAAAAGCTGCAGAAGTAGCTAAACTCCTAGTTGAATGTGCTTTAGGTTTTGAGCACAGCTGTTTTCCCCTAATCGTATAAATTTCAGTGATGACCGAAGAAAGCCATCTGGACAAGGTCACTTTAGAAACAGGAAGGCCTTTTTATTATCCGCATAGGAAACAAAAGTTGATCAGATTTCCTAAATTTTTTTGTTCTGTCCAAATAATATCTAAGCTGACGGTGGACGTCAAGATAATGTAGCTTTTGTTCAGCTCTATCTGAATAGTTAGGAAAAATACAGGAGATCAATGGATTGATTCAGATTGTTTTTGAAGCGAGTTTAGGTAAAAACGATGGATTAGTTCTCAAAGATACTCTGTCTTTGTAAAACCAAATAGGGGTCGAACCGAAAGAGCATGAAGTTCAGACACCCTCCTGGCAGATGTAATAGCAACTAGGAATAAAGTTTTCCAAGAAAGATATTTCAGGGAACAAGAAACAGCTGGCTCGAGGGGAAGAAGCAAGGATCTCAGCAGTAAATTTAGGTGCTACTGAGGAGGAGGATTCCTGATTGGAGGCTTTAGTAGGAAAATTCCTTTCAAGAAGGCCCTGCAGAGCCTATGGGACATAATATTATGATCTGCTATCCCAACATGAAAATTAGAAATAGCAGCCAATTGAACTCTGACTGTGGAAGAACAGGAGCCTGCATGAAAAATCTCTGCTAAGAAGTCCAGAACTGCCTGAACAGGGCAGTAAAAGGATCAATATTTTGGGTCTTAGCCCAGTAAGAGAAACGTTTCCATTTGCTCGTGTAAATCCTCCTGGTAGAGGATTTTAGTGAAGTTATTATGATATCTCTAACAGGGTTAGAGATCAAAGGAAGCCTGGCTAAGGAAGGAAGTGGAGCAACCATGCTGTGAGGTTGAGAGAAGGGATTGACTGGTGCAGCTGACCGGATTGGTGAATCAGTAGGTCTGGCACTGGGTCCAGATGCCACGGCTGCACCAAAAGATGATGATGGAGGAACGGAACCAAACTTGTCGAGGCCAGTAAGGCAATGAGAATCAATTTGGCTCTCAAACGGTAGCTTTCTGGATCACCTGAGGATCAGAGGAAATGGAGGAAGGCATAAAGAAGTCCCTGGGGCCAATCCTGGGTCAGAGCGTCTCTGGGGGATGGCCTGATAGAGGAAGAGGCTGAAGAAGTCTGGACATTTGCTGTTTTGGGGAGTAGCAAAAGATCGCAACATGGACGACCCCATTCCAGAAAAATCTCTTCCGCCACGGATTGTTTGAGAGACCACTCGTGAGGCATGAGAATAGCTCTGCTCAATCTGTCCGCTAGAATGTTGGTTTTCCCAGGGATATGCGCTGCTACCAGAAACCGATGAGAGGAGATCGCCCATTGCCATAGTCTGACACAAGGGGTAGGACTTGGTTCCGCCCTGTTTGTTGATATACCACACTACAGACATGTTGTCTGTGTGGACTGCAATTGTCCCTACGGGAAGAAAGTCGCTGAGGGCTTGCAACGCCAAAAGCACTGCTCTCATCTCCAGGACATTTATGTGCAGATGGTGTTGCCACGTCCCATGAACCATCCTGCCCTGATAATGACCCCCACCCGATCAGGGAGGCATCCGTGGTGACAGTGGCTATCGGGACGGGGTACAAAGCACCTGCCTTGGTGAACCTGAGACGATGTGATCCACCAAGCAAGATGTTCTTTGCATGTCTGTGTCACCAGAATCTGGTGACGATAGGAGCTGCTGGTATGACCACTGTGTGAACAGCATCCACTGAAGGAGGCGCATGTAGAATCGAGCCAGGGGAAGAAGAGTAATGGCCGCAGCCATGAGACCTAATACCTTTAGAACCATTCTGGCCTGTACTTTCTTGCTGGCCAGAATGATCCTGACATGAGTCTGAATGTCTGAAACTCTTTGTTCTGTAAGGGTAGCTGACATCCGAACAGTGTCTAAGTTTGCCTATGAAGGTAATAGACTGGCAGGGCGATAAGGATGACTTTTCGAAGTTGATCGAGATGCCTAAATGAGAACAAAGGTCTATTGTGCAATCCCTGGCTTGTATAAGCTGATGCCTAGTGGTGGCTGACAGGAGCCAGTCGTCGAGAAACACCTGGAATCCTTGACGTCTCAGGTGAGCCGTGACCACTGCCATGCATTTGGTGAACACTCTGGGGCTGTAGTGAGACCAAAGGGCAGGGCTCTGAACTGAAATGACTGGACCCCAGCCGGCGGAGAAATCTCCTGGAGCGTCTGTGAATTTTGATGTGATAGTACGCATCCTGAAGATCTATTGAGCACATCCAGTTGTCCTTCTGTAAGAAGGGCAGAATTGACTGAAGAGTGACCATTCGAATCTTGTCTTCCTGACAGACTTGTTGAGTCTGCTGAGATCCAATATTGGTCTCCAGTCTCCCGTCTTTTGGGGACCAAAAGAACCTTGAGTAGATTCCGGCTCTGAATGATCTAGTGTAACTGGCTGAATGGCTCTTTTTGCAGTAGTTTTGCGATTTCTAACTCTGCAATGTCCCTTAGACCGGTGGTACATCTGGAAGGGAACTTGAGGAAAGGACTTTCCTCGAAAGGAATTATGTAACCCTTGGATATGATCGACTGTACCCATCTGTCTTGAGTGAGGGAATGCCAGGCTCCTGGGTACAGTGATAGTCTTCCCGACTGCCTCCAAGGAGGGACAGCCGGGCAACACCTCAGGGATGCTGAAAGGGCTGCTCAGGAAGAGACTCCCTGTTGCCCTGGTTCTTGGACCCCTCTGCCTCTAGAGCGGCCTGTTGTTGTTACCCCTCTGCCTCTAGGGGTAAACTGACCACGTGAATCCGGGCGTGACTCCTTGGGACTTACGGAACCATCTTCCCACCCTTCTGTCCTTTGGGATAAGGCCTAGAAGGGGTGGAAAAACGGACTCCAACAGCAGAAAGAGTCTTGCCGTCCTGCTCACACCTGGTCAAGGTTTCCTTCACCTGAGGGCCAAACAAAGCTGACCCATCAAAGGGAGAATTTGTGAAGGATGCCTTAAAGGGATCCGCAAAATCACATAGCCGCATCCAGGCTTGGCGTCTAAGAGCCACACCTGTGCTCCATCAGCAGCATAAGATATTAGCCGCATGGAGGAGTTAGCAATGGAATTGAGGGTTCCTAGCGCAATCTTTTCTTGGGCCCCTGCAGCTGTAGGATCCTGAACTACCTCTCCCAGCTCCTTCAGGATATCTCTGGAGTCTGGTGAAGTGACAAAGATAATTCAGCGAGCATAGCAAAGGTCGCTGAGGAAAACATCCGCTGTTCTATCCATTGTCCTAGAGTCCTTATTAGGAGGATGGACGGGCACAGAAGGATCTGCAAGTTCCTTTTGGTGGCCGCAGCCACCACCATGGCATCAGCGGGACACCCTTGGTAAGGAATAGTTTGTCACTAGGGCAGTTATAAATTTAGAAGGCCTCCTAGGGACTGGCTCTACAGAGTCAGGAGCTGTCCACGCCTTTCGAGCAATAACCTGCATCAAGGGGTCGAAGGCGGAGACACCCAGGAGGTGGAGGGCCGAGATCCAAACGCCTCTAGGTATACTGACTCATCCTCAGAGGGATTGTTGGTGGGCCAGTTTCCTCTGTTTCAGAAGTTCTAGGATGTCTGAGAAGGAGACATCCTCAGAGAGGATCTAGGGATCCCTCTGACTCATCAAAGTCAGTATCCAAGTGACAGACTCGGGAGTCTACATGCTTCCTCTTACAAGTCCTCTTCCTAGGAGGATCTCCAAACACCAGGAGAATCCTCGGAAGAGGGGAAATTCCCAATGGGGAAACCTGAGGCGGAGGATCTCTGGGTCCTGTAGCAAGAGTAGTGGCAGAGATGTCAACAGGTACAATAGAGGGAGGAGCTACGGGAAGAGACTGCTGACTGATACTAGTGGCCAGTACACTCTTCATCACCTCGAATGCTCCCTCCCAGGCAGATCCGAGAGGCCCCGCTCAAGAGCTAGGAACCCAGGGCCACCGAAGGGAAGTCTCCGAGGCAGATGTCGGAGCCGAGCTCACCGAGGCTCCAAGGGAAGAGCGGCTCGGACAAGGGTCCGATGCCACTCACCCCTCGGAGGAGACCATGGAAGCCCGACCACCGAATCCCTCTAAGGAAGAGGAGATAAGAGTAGGGGCTGGAAGGAACAGAAGGGGTATCCGTCCTCCAGCCGTAGCAGTAACCAAACCCGAAGACTCCAACCCAAGCTCTGGGGTAGAGTTGAAGGAGGAACTGTAACGGTGTGGACCAACAGTCGCCTGCTGAGACGGACTGTGTAGCATTTGGGCCAGTACCTGTGACTTGAGCAATCTACTGACCACTCTCTCGAGGTCATGATCTGACAACCTGGATGACCTTGAAGATCGGCTCCGATGGCTCCGCCCGATAGAAGAGGCGAGGCCGGAAGGAAGGAGACCTCGACCTCTTCCTGGAATGGGCCATCGGCGCCGATACAGATCCTGTCGGCACCGATTTCGGAGCCGACAGAACGTCTCAATGGCCGATACAGCCACCAAAGTAACGGTGTCGGAGCCGATCGAGCCGACACCGATGCCTGTGCCACATGGGTGTCGGAGCCGATCGAGCCGACACCGATGCCCGTGTTATGGGTGTCGGAGCGGTTGGAACCGACCCACAGTGGTCAGCAGATTCGCACCGATAGCCATCGGAGCTTAGTGGATCCAGAATCGCCAGCCATCTCGACTCTATACGAGTCGGAGCCGAGGCCACAGGCTTAGAAACAGAAGCCTGGGTCTTGGCAGATTTAGTTGATTTTGTGGGGCGACTTAGCCGGAGAGCCCTCCGCTTAAGAAGACCCCTGAGAATCAACTTATTCTTCTCCTGCAGGACTCTCTGGCTGAAGGAGTGACAAATAGCACAGGAGTCCTGCAGGTGAAGAGGGCCTAAACAGTACAGGCAAGAAGTGTGACCGTCTGTCAGAGACATCTTCTGACAGCACGAGTCACACTTCTTAAAACCTGAAACCCTCTCTTTAGACATGGTGTCTAACAAAACACACACACACCAGTCCAATTAAATTAAATTAATACCAAAAGGTATTTAGTAAAAATACCAACACACACACACCCTAACAGGGGATGGGACAGGGAAATTAACTGACTAAAAATTAAAAGAGACAGGGATTTCTGTCAGAAAAGTTAAATTTAAAGTTAAACTATCAAAACAAAAGTTTTTAAGTAAAAGGGGCTTAAAAGTCACAAATGTGAATTACTTACCAGGAGCTGGTAAAGAGAAGACCTCCCAAGCGCGAGATCTGGGTACTTCCTGCCTTGCATCATGGGATATGGGGCTGCCTCGAGCTGGTAAAAGGAGTTCTCGAGCTAAAGGGAGCCAAGGATCGGCCGAACCCATCAAGCAAGAATGAAGGCGAGATTGACAACTTAACATCTTACTTTAACAGCAAATTTTCAAATTATCACTCTTGCAGTAGCCTTAGCTATATGGGTTAAATCCTGGCAAAGATATAACAGATGTCCAGTTTCCAAAGCTTCAGGGCACCTTCCATGTGCCAGTCTGTCAAGCAGCTCAAGGTGAACTGAGCTGATAAAAAGACAACTCTGGGTGCCAAGCCTTTCAAAGCTTTCAGGCCAACAGAAACAGGGAGGCTGAGCCTTGAATGGACAATGCTAGAACAACAAAAAAATAAATGTCCACATCCAATGGCATTAAAAAAAAAAAAAAAAACACAAGAGGGAAGATGACAGGCAGCAGATATTGCAGCAGTGATCATTTGAACATCTGTTGTTATGGTACATTTATTTACACAGCTGTGCTATGTTCATCATACTGATCACTGCTGAAGTAGTCTTAAATATATGGGTAGATTACCCTAGCTTACTACATTTTGGAGGTGGAAGGAGAACAGTCAGAAGCCCCTAGAGAATGGTCCCAGCAAAGCATGTCCTGGCCCTAGAGATGGAATCAAGCTTATAGTACTTTGTAAAAGGATGTACACAGAGCCAAGCAGGAGCTTCTAGAATACTTCAAGAATCCAATTTCAAAAAAGTCATAAAGCTAAATTCCTGATAAAGTGAGCCTTCACCTTGCCTGGAATAGTTTTGTTATGGTGAGTATAACAAAATGTAATAGCCTTAGATAACTATCTGGTAATAGTCTGTTTTGACACAGGATGCCTTTTCTTCTTATCTTCAGAAGAAATGGTCAACTGATCTGAAGATTTGAAGGATTTAATTCTGTCAAGACAATACCTGAGTTGTCTGTGGACATCCAAGTTATCATTTCTCCCCCATTTTTAGGTTCAGGAAAGAAAACAGAGAGATGGATAGCTTGGCTTAAAGTAAACCCAGAAATGACTTAAGGCATAAAACAAGTATTAGTTCTCAAAGAAACCCTGCCCCTGTGGAAAATGAGAAAGGGTGACTCACAATAACAGCTTGCAACTCAGATGCTGCTCTTGCAGATGTCAGACCAATCAGTAAAACTGTTTTCCATGTTAAGAACCTCATGTCAGACAAGTTAGATGGTTCAAATGGAGCAAATGTTAGCTTCAATAACACAAGGTAAGATCCCATGGAGGGGCCACTGATTTACTTGTTGTAGGCCCATTGTGCAAAATCCCTTTCAAAAACATTTTGACATGAGACTGAAAAAGAGGAGGATAAATAAACCTTAATAAAGGAATATAAAAGGCCACAGAATAGTAACTCACACAAATATTGTAAAACCAGAGAACAGCAAGCCTTGAGTGGGTGTTAGTTATATTGTTTGCAGTAAGAAACAACATATCCTTTTCTACTAGCAGACATTCTTGCCTCCATTAGTACCTGCTGCATATCCTCAGTAAACAGTTGCCTAAAAGGAATTAAGATTCCACAATCCAGGCAGTCAACTAAAGTTGACTGAAGTCAGGGTGAATCAAACACCCCTGATATTTTGTGAGTAGATCCAGTCTGTGAGGAAGCTTGTGGTAATTTTCCCTGGCCATTTCCAAAAGAAAGGAGAACCAAGGTTGCCTGTGCCAGATGGGAGTCACCATAGTGATCTTGGTGGATTCCTTCTGAATCTTCAGAAGGACCCTGGATATTAGTGGAAAGGGTGGAAAATCATGCAGGAACATTCCTGTGCAAGGAACAGCAAAGGCTTCTGCCTTCCACACCTTCTTGCAAGGAGTCTTGAAACAGGATATTGCCAGTTTATTGTTCAGATAAGAAGCAAATAGCTTTACCTGAGGTACTCCCCACAGATTGATCAAATCTTGGGAGACCCCCTGATCTAGTTTACACTCCTGAAGGTCTGCCCTGGTCCTGTTCAGCTTGTCAGCCACACAGTCTGTGATGGGATTTAGGAGGTCTGTAGAGTGAGATGGTACTGTGAAGCTATATCTCAAGCTTACATGGTTAGTCTGCAAAGGTGGTACAGCCTTGCTCCTCCCTGCTTGCTGATGTACTACATGACTGAGGTATTCTCTGTAATAACCTGAAGAGGTCCTAGGGACCAAAGATTCTTTAGAGAGTTGAGTACTTTGATCTGGGCAAGCATCTCTTTGATATTTATGTACTTGCATCTGTCATTGGTGCTCCACACACCCTGCAATTCATCCCTCCTGACACTGCTCCCCTATCAAAGTCCAAGGCGTCTGTGGTGACGGACTGCTTTGTAACAGGGAGGGAGAAGGGGAGACAGGATTTAAGGATATCTGTTGCCTGCACCAAATGATTTTTCTTCTGACAAACCCCAGCACTGGGATTTGAAAACACAAAGGGTGCTGGTGCTGGGACCAAAGAGATTTTCGATACCACTGTATCTTTCTCATGTGGAGTCTTACCAGGAATTTCATGAGAATTACAGATTTCATAAGTCCTAAAATCCTGAGGTGCTCTGTCACAAGTATCCGAAGTCTGAATGGAGAAATAAGATTTTTTTTTTCCTTTTGAAGAAAAGCTCTTTGAACCGAGGTGTCTATTTGTCATCCCAGGAGTGCAATCCTGTGTGACAAAGTCAAGAAAGTCTTTTGAATGTTATCTTGGAATCCCAGCTTGTGTAAGAGATCCTTCCCAAGACAGAAATTCCTGACACTTTGAAAAAGACTCTGCAAAAATAAGTAAGTTGTCTAAATAAAGAAAAGTGTGGGTACCCAATAGCCTGCAATGAGCTATAACTGGAGCTAGACACTTCCTGAACACTCTCAATGCAGTGGATTGTCCAAAGGGCAAGGCAGAGAAAGTACAGTTGTGTACACTTACCATAAATGTAGATGTTTGAGTGTATTCACTGTTGCAGTCATTACATTTGGGTTATCTGCTTGCAGTAGCCCTCAGTCGGCCTAATTAACAAAGTCTTGGGTCCTGTGTCAGATGCTGTCCCTTCTTCCATGACGTCAGGTTGTCAGGGGTATAAAACATGCAGCCAATGCCATTACATCAGTTTTTCTTGGCCCAGATGTCAGGTGCCCCCCTAATGGGAAGCAATTAAATCTATAATTACAAGGATATACCTCCAACAAAAAAGCAAAAACACCAAAAAGCTTTTTGAGCATGGTAAGGGAGAGTAGAGGTACAGCCAAATGAAGAAAGGGGGCTGGAGGGAGGGTAAGCAGGACTGCAACAGTGAATACACTTGAACACCTACATTTATGGTAAGTGTACACAACTGTACTATGTTCTTCATATTTCACTGTTGCAGTCATTACATTTGGGTAGATTCCCAAAGCTAAGGTTGGGAGGAGGAATTTAAATAGAATTAGGACCAGCTATAAGACCCTGCAAGACTGCAGTGGCAAAGCCAGCTCTGGATTTAGAGAAAATTGGCAAATGATAATGCTTGGTGAAAGTATGTACAAAACTCCAGCTTCTAGGATGTCCCTGGTAGGAACGCCCCTGAGAAAGGCTGTAGAGGTAGATGCAGCCCTGGTTGAATGGGGTCTGATGCCCTGTGGGATAGGTTTTCCATGGTGCTTACAGCAGAAATGAATGCAGTGGCCTATCCATTTTGAAATGGTTAGCTTTGAAATAGCTTTCCCCTCTGTCCCTGCAGCAAATGCCACCAGCAGTTGTTCAGATTTCCTTTGAGGTATAGTCCTGTCCAAGTAAAATCTAAGTTGTCTGTGCACATCTAAGGAGTGCAGTATCTGTTCCCCTTTGTTCTGTGGGTTAGGAAAGAAGGTAGGCAAATGAATGGACTGATTAAGCACCACACTGGATACCACCTTGGCCATGAAGGAGGGATTGGTTCTGAGGGACACCCTGTCCGCATGAAAGATGATGAAAGGCTCCACTGCCATAAGGGCCTGTAATTCAGATACCCTTCTTGCCGAAGTGATTGCTAAAAGGAAAGCTGTTTTCCAGGAAAGGAATTTTAAATCTGCAGTAGCAGCTGGCTCAAAAGGAGGAAGAGTGAGTTTCTCCAAGACAAAGTTAAAGTCCCAGGCTGGAGTTGGAGCTCTCCTGGGTGGCCTTAAATTTTTGGTCCCTCTGAGAAACTGCTTGAGCAGTGGGTGAGAGAAGAGGGGAGGCTCTGTGCTGTAATGAGCTGAAATGGCTGAGGCATGAATTTTGATGGAGGAAAAGGACAAGCCCTTATGAAGCATCTCAGTCAAGTATTGTATAATCTGAGGTAAATTGCGCACTGCTGCACTCATCCCTTGAGATTGATTCCAGGCACAAAATCTTTTCCATTTTGCAGCATAAGATTTTCTAGTACTAGGCCTCCTTGCCTCTAAAATGATATCCATCACTGATTTACTTAGGGATGGTAAAGGAGAGATTAGGTAATTAGCAAGGCTGCTAGGTTCAGGGTTTGCAGCTGAGGGTGCAGAATCTGGTTCTCCTGCTGAGACAACAGAGAAGGAGTCTGAGGCAGGTGCGATGGGGCCAAGCGTGACACACTGCGCAAGAGGGGGTACCATTGTTGGCATGGCCAGTTTGGTGCAATTAGAATCGTCCTTGGCTTGTCCTGTTTGATCTTTAGTAGTACCTTGGAGAGCAGAGGCAGAGGAGGAAAGACATAAACTGATAGGTTTTTCCAGCTGAAGGATAAAGCATCCACTTTCCAAGCTAGCTTGTGAGGAATCCTTGTGCAAAATTTGTCCAATTGATGGTTCTGGGGGGAAGCAAACAGGTCTATATCTGGGCTCTCCCACTTGCTTGTCAACATGTTGAAAATCCTTGGTTCCAGTTTCCACTAGTGTGGGTCCATGAGGTTTCTGCTTAGTCCGTCTGCCAGTGTATTTAGTTTTCCTGGCAGGAATTGAGCTTGTAGATTCACTTGGTAGCTCAAGGCTGTGTTCCACAATGCCATGGCTAGTCTGCAGAGGGGGTAAGAATGTGTACCCCCTGCTTGTTTATGTACCACATGACAGTGGTGTTGTCCATCTTTACCATTAGTTTTCCTAGAAGAATGTGGTCCTTGAAGGCTGTCAGAGCATTCTGTACAGCTAACACTTCCTTTTGATTTATGTGCAGGAGCATTTGACTTGGGTTCCATTTGCCCTGAATGCACTTCCCTGCCAGGTGAGCCCCCCATGCATAGTCCGATGCATCTGTTGTTAAGGTTTGAGCATCAGGGGGCAGTGTGAATGGTAGTCCCCTGTTTTGGTGGCAGGCCTCTGCCCACCTAAGGAATTCTAAGCATAGGCAAGGTATGATAAGAATCATTGCTTCTAGATCCTGTGAATGTTGACACCATAAGCTTTTGAGATACCATTGTAGTTTCCTCATATGCAGCCTTGCATATGGAATTAGAAGAATGCAGGAGGCCATGAAGCCCAAGGCTTGCAGTATTTGCCTTGCAGATAGCTGGGTTTTTGTGGCCGCTTGTTTGAAGTAGGTTGTCAAATGAATCCGTTTCTCTGGTGTGAGGAAAGCCGCCTGGAAAGTTGTAGTCAAGCTTGCTCCCAGGAATATAATTTGTTGACAGGGTACCAGGTGTGCTTTCATTTCATTTATGGTGTACCCCAGACAAGTCAGCACCCTTTGAACAAAGGCCAGATGATTCAAAAGTATGTCCTGGCTTTCTGCCTGAATTAGACAATCATCCAGGTATGGGTATATTTGAATATTTCATTGCCTGCAAAATGCAATGACTGGAACTAGGCACTTTCTGAATACCCTGGGCGCAGTAGATAAGCCAAAGGGCAGTGCAGAGAACTGATAGTGCATGTAGCCTGCTTTGAAGCATAGGTATCTTCTGCAAGATTCCCTGATAGGGATGTGCAGGTATGCTTCTTTTAAGTCTAGTGTTGCCAACCATGCATCTTTGCCTAGCATAGGAAGCAGCTGGTGAAGAATCAGCATTTTGAATTTTGGAATCACCAGAAAGGTGTTTAGAGCAGAAAAGTCCAGGATAGGATGCCAGGTATTGCATTTTCTGGGTACCAGAAAAAGTCTTGAATAGAAACCTTGTCCCTTTTCCTCTTCTGGTACCAACTGAATAGACCCCATGCTTAAGAGAGAGAGAACTTGATTTTGGGCCTCTGCCCACTGATTTGGGGGTAGATTTGGCCACCCGCTTGGTGTTGGTAACATGGGGAAGTGAAATCTGTATCCTTGGGACACTATATTTAAAACTCATTTGTCCAGGGTAATGAGTTCCCAGTTTTTGGCCAGTGGACCAATCTTTCCGCCTAAAGGAGCATTCAGTTGGGAAGTGCTTGGAAGTTTTAAAAACAAGTCATTGAGACAGTTTTCCATAGGGGGAGTCTTACTACTCTCAGATTTGGGTGCGGAAATCCCCCACTGCTTAGTCTTATGTGACCCATGGGTCTGAAATCTGGGGTTTCTGCTGTGTCTGGGTTTGGCTTGAGAAGACCTGGAAGGGGCTGGAAAGGACCAATTCTTAGAGGGCCAATGCCTACTAAATCTAGGAGGCTGAACTTGCAAGAAATATTTAACCGTTTGCATAGATTTAGCTTTATCTTCCATCTTTTTAAGAACTTCCTCAGCTTTGTTGCCAAACAGGAGGTCCTGATTTAAGGGAGCATCCAACAGTTTAGCTTTAACATGATCAGGCAAAGACTGCTCCTTAAGCCAAGCATGCCTTCTGAGCACAGACCCAGTAACAGCAGCCCTGCAAGAGGCCTCTAATGAATTAAATCCACATTGCAAAGTATGTTTACCAACCTGTTCAGCAGAATGCATTAAATCCTGTAATTCTTTATTTTCAGCACAGTCAGGAATCAACATCATTTTCTGTTTAAGCAACCCAATAACATGTTGTTGATACTTTAACATATGAAACTGGAAGTTGAAAGCCCTAATGGCCAAGGTTGTAGAAGTGTAAACCTTCTTCCCCATCTATCCAGTGCCCCAGAGTCTCTATCAGAAGGGGTAGGATTTTCAGCAGTAGAAGCCTTAATGCCCTTGGGTCCCTGTGAAATAGTCTCTGGATCCGCAATAGGATTTTTAAAAAGAAACTTGTGTGAATCAGGAACCCTGTAATATCTGTCAGGTTTTCTGGGAGCAGGAGGCAAAGAATCAGGGGCCAAACTAGATTCCGAAAATGCATCATCAACAATGTCTAGTACAGGAGGTACAGCTAAAGGCCTATGCTGAGGCAGGAGTAAAAAATCCCTAAGCCTCTCTTTTGAATCAGAAAAATCCTGGCTTCTCCAGTGGAAATCCTCCCTTATAGTATGTAAGGTTTCACCAAAAGAAAAATCCCCTGGAGGGGAAGCAGAGGGAATAGAGTATTCTGCATCAGAATCCTCATAAGTAGATAAGGGCAAATTCAGATCATCAGAAGAATCAGAAAAATCAGAATCCTGGTCAGAAGATTCATAAACAACTTCAGTCCTAGGTCTCTTAGAAGGGGGAGGTTGGCTTCCCCTGATTAAAGTTATAAGATCTTCAGCCATTCTTATCATTTGCTTTTTAGGCATAGAGGCCTGAGCATGCGGCCGGGGCGTCGGTTTCTTAGGCATAGTTCAAGATTTAGTCCTAAATGGAGTAGGAGGCATCAGTTTAATATGCAAGTCCATAGGCCTAAATACACCCTCAGAAGCCAGTGCCTGCACAGCGGCTCCAGACCCATCCAAGATAGAGACATCCGCAGGTTCCACAGTTGAAGCATCTTGCAGCATACCAGACTCCAAATGGGTCTCAGTAGAGGCCTGCAAATCAGAAGTAGTTGGTATCAGGGGCTGCGAAAGCACCTCACTGAGTACCAGGCGAACTGGCGACTGGCTTAGGAGAAGCGTCGTTGGCAGCTTTGGACCTAGGTGGTCTGTCTCTGTCTTTATCTTTCCATTTTTTCAGAATCCTGGTAGTTGGATAGCTAACCAGTGACATTTCTGGATAATTAAACCGAGACCCGAAATATTTAGAGCCGAAAATATACCGACGGCGGATAGTGCACTGATTAAATAAAGCACAAAACCGACAGCAAGGTACATCATGGTCAGGGCCCAGGCAAGGAATACAGTGCGAATGAAAATCTTTGTGAGGTATTTGCTTTCCACAAGTAATGCAATTACTAACTTTTACTGACATCAGTAAGGAGCAAGAAAAAGTTTCCCCAATGGGGTACTTAGCTTTAGTTGAAGACTTCGGTTCTGAAACTCGAAAACAAAAATTTCAGGAGTCGGCCGACTGGCACTTGCGAACTGCTTCTGCTACAGGCACTGCATGGCAAGAAAGACGGATGTAATGGCGTTGGCTGCATGTTTTATACCCCTGACGTCATGGAAGAAGGGACAGCATCCGACACAGGACCCAAGACTTTGTTAATCAGGCTGACTGAGGGCTACTGCAAGCAGATAACCTGAATGTAATGACTGCAACAGTGAAACACGAAGAACATCTGGTAATGTGATCCAGACACACAAAGCCTTAAGAAAAATCTAACATCTGGATGAATAGGGATGTGATGATAAACATTTTTTAAGTCTTGTGTTACCAGGAAAGTTGAAAGAGGAAGAAGAGGTAATAGGTTGTGCAGTGACATCATTTTGAATTTGGAAACTATTACAAACAGTATACAACACACCAACGTGATGTCCTGCAGGCAGAATGGTAACTCAAAATATCAAATAAAACTAACTCAGATATACCATAAAAAAAAAAAATTATTAAGGTGAGTGCTTTCACAGTAAAACACCGCTTCATCAGGCAACCCAATAAAAGCATCATGCATTTTATATTCAAATCAGCCAATGAAAATCACATAATTATTATAAAACAAACTCTTAAAAGTACTAAAACACAAAAAATCATATGAACAACATGAAACTATTAAAAATCATAGTAAAAAAGTCAATGCTTCAATGACCTTTCTCTTAAAAATGGTTTCAAGGAAAGCATATCATTAATACCAGGGAAGCAGTCTGCTTTAAAGAAAATAATACATTTCTGCTCACAGACTTCTGTCCTGTTTTTAATGTTGCCTGCCCTCAAACTTTCATACATAATTTCTAACACAAAAAAATTAAAATAGTGCTGTGTATTATTAGTCTACATGTTTAAATAGTGCACTAGTTTCTTTTTTATTTCTAATATCTCTTATATGTTCAAGTATGCGATCTCTCAAACAGCGGTTTGTCTTCCCAATGTACTAGACATTACAGTATGTGCAAAGAGCACAGTAAACTAAATTCTTTGTAGTACAGTCAGCATAAAAAGGAAAATCTACTGTGCACATCTGCACTGGATGTACAAACTGGCTACCTGTATAAATGTACTTGCATGCACTACACTTCCTACAGGGGAATGTCCCATACCTATGCGAGGTAGGGACTGATGGTATATCATTGCTTCTGTAACATAGCTGTTTCTTAATAGATGCACTCTTCTTTTTTCTGTTTCAATAAGCTCTTCATTTGCATACAGAATGTTCCAGTTTCTCTTAATTATATCAAAAAATACCAACATCATTCGAGTAAGTTAAAAGAAACCTGATTCTACGTATATCTACGGGTGTCTCTACTGGTTGTACCTCATAAGAAGTCTCAAAAGAGAAGGGCTTACCCTTCTTGTCTCTCTCTCTCTCAAGACTGACTGCATACACTCATCTATCTCCCTAACCTTGTAGCCTCTCTCAAGAAAATCTCTTTTAAGTTGATGAAAGGCATCCATCATCTCGTCTTCATCATTATGCAGTCTCATCATCCTAAGGAACTGTCTCCTAAGGACATTCCTAGGGACTTGCCGTGGGTGCATACTATTCCTATGTAGTAGTGTACTTTTCCTTATCTCTTTCCTATACAACCCTGCCCTAAACATGCCTAACTCTGATCTTTTTATATTAACATCAAGAAAATTAATCTGTTCAGGCGAGTAGGCATGTGAAAACCTCAAAAAGGATGTGGTAGTGGATAAATAGTCAAAAAAGGACAGTAGTTGTTCGTCATCACCTCCCCGTAAAATAAACACATCATCCACAAATCTTTTATACCAAATACTAGAACTGAAATTATTATAGGTGAAAACTGCGTCCATTTCCTAGTTAGCCAACAAAAGGTTGGTGTATCTGTTGGCACATGTAGTACCCATTGCTACGCCAACCTTCTGTAGATAGTAGTTACCACCAAAAATAAAAAAAAGAAGTTATGTACCTACCATAACGTTCCATGTTTGTTGTCCTTCATCTCGCCTTCCTTCTTGCTGGTTGGATTCTGAGCCAATCCTCGGCTCTGACTCGGCCGATTTACTATAGCTCGAGAGCTTTTACTGGCTCGAGGCTAACCCCTATCCTAACATACCTAGTGGTAGATACCCAGATCTCATTTGTAATAGCCCACACTAGACAAACAGTAAAAAGCAAATTTTACTAAGCTCTTATGCATTTACGGTTATGAAGGAAAGAGGAAAAACAATACATGGTTAACTAACCTGGTATGTCAGCAGGAAACTCAGCCAGTGTAAGCAATAAAGGAACTCCTCTCGATCCTCCAGAAAGGGGGAAGGAGTGGGGGGCGCAAGAAGGATGGCGAGATGAAGGACAACAAACACGGAACATTATGGTAGGTACATAACTTCTTTATGTTATGTTGTCTCATCTCGCCTTCGTTCTTGCTGGTTGGGACCGCGTCCCCAGCACCTGGTTCTTGGGTGGCTCACTGGAGCAAACTCTTCATGACCGTGAAACCAAAGGATGCCCTATTCCGGGAGACCACATCCACTTTGTAATTAGTGATAAAGGTATAAGGATTTGCCCATGTTGCTGCTGCACAGAATCTAAAGGAAATTTGGCTTAGAAGGCAACAGAGGTGGCAAAGGCCCTGGTTGAATGTCCTCTGTCCCTCCCTGGAAGTGTCTTTTTTACACAAATCATAAGAATAAATGATTGTGTCTGACAGCCATTATGATAAGGTCACTTTCAAAACTAGATTACCTTGTTTATTGTCAGCAAAGGATACAAACAATTGGTCTGATTTTCTAAGGTCTTTGGTCCTGTGTAAATAAAAATGTAATTGTCTATGAACATCTAATTGGTGGAGTCTATATCTGCCTTTTTGCCATAATTGAGGAAGAATACAGGAAGCTCAATGGACTGATTTAAATTATACTCTGAACATACCTTTAGCAAGAAGGAAGGATTGGTTATAACACAGACTCTGTCTTTGTAAAAAAATGAGATACGGTGGGTGAATAGATAAAGCATGTAATTCAGAAACCTGTCTAGCTGAGGTGATAGCAACCAAGAAAAGGGTTTTCCAAGATATAAATTTCAGGGGGCAAGATGCTGCTGGTTCAAAAGGTGGAAGAACCAAAGAAGCTAAAACCAAGTTAAGGTCCCGGGGGGGGGGGGGGGGGGGTTCTCTTACCTAGGGCTGTAAAAGAGTTGTACCTCATAAGAATGCTCTGCACAGCTTATGGGACATGATGCTAGAGCCCAAGTCTCCAACATGAAAATTGGAGATGGCAGCTAGTTGGACTGTAATAGCTGTCCCTCATTCGAAGGTTTCAGCCAGGAAATCAAGAATCTTGTAAACAGGAGCAGTGAAGGGATCAATATCATTACTCTTCGCCCAATAAGAGAACCTCTTCCATTTGCTAGTGTAAAGTTTCCTGGCAGTGGGCTTGTGAGAGGACACTAGGATGTGTTGCACAGCTGGGGAAATGTTGGGGAGCCTGGCTAAGACTGGAAGTGGAGAAACCAAGCAGTCAGCTTGAGAGTTTGGAGGGAAGGATGGAGCCCACCCAACTGGTGCATTAGGAGGTCCGGAACTGGGTCCAGTATGCACGGCTCCACTTGAAGATGATGGCGGAGAAACGTAAACCATATATGATGAGGCCAGTAAGAAACAATGAGGATGAGTTTGCAACCCAGTGACTTTGCTTTCTGAAGTACCTTTGGAATTAGAGGGAAAGGTGGAAAGGCATAGAGAAGTCCCACAGGCCAATCGTGAACAAGTGCAACCCTGGGTGACTGTCCTGGATAATGCCCCCCCACCCTATCCGGGAGGCGTTGTGGTCACTATGCCTACTGGATGGGGGCCTACAACAGGTCAGCCCAGGGTCACCTGGGGGGAGACAAGCCACCATACTAAGTCCTTTTTGCAAGTTTCTGTGATCAAAATCATGTGTGACATTGGTAAATCCTGGAAAAACCACTGAGAAAAAAGAAGCCACTGCAGAATCCTCATGTGGAAGCGTGCCGCATGAGCTAGTGTAATTGCCACGGCCATTGAGCCCAAGACTTGTAATACTTCTCTTGCCTGAACTCTCATCTTCTTTATGAGAAACAAAACTTGCTGATGAACGGCTGACAACCTGTCTTGAGGCAGCTTTGCTGTCATGCGTCTTGTATCTAAGTCTGCCCCTATTAAGGTAACTGATTGACAAGGCAACAAGGCAGACTTTTCATAGTTTATGGTAATGCCTAGCTGGGAACAAGTTTGAATTGTGTAGTCCCATGCTTTGATTAGTTGATGCTCGGTGGTAACAGTGAGGAGCCAGTTGTCTAGATATGGAAACACCTGGAATCCTAGATGTGTCAGGTAAGCCGTGACCACTGCCATACACTTGGTGAACAACCTGGGGGATGTGGTGAGACCAAAGGGCAGGGCTCTGAACTGATAATGACTAGCTCCCAGCCAGAAGCGTAGGAATCTCCTGGATGGCCTGTCCATTTTTATGTGGTAGTATGCATCCTGGAGATCTATAGAGCACATCCAATTATCCTGACCCAAGAAGGGAAGAATGGACTGCAGTGTTACCATCCGGAACTTCGTCTTTTTTACCGTGAAGTTCTAGTAAGGCTGAACATGAATCCCTTTGTGAATTGAAAGAGATTAAAACTGTAGAGGTTTGACCTGCAGATAAAGGTGGAGGGATATTGCTGTTAGATAAAGGCAAATATTTTAATAGTATGCTTGATTTACTTAGTGATCAGCAGACTTTTATTGTTAACAAAAATGTTGTTCAAGCACTTATAGAGAAAGTACTTGTTTTAGTCTTAGACTTGTTAATTACTAATACAATAACAGAAGACTTATTTAAATATTTCACTATAGATGCCTCCACTATCCCAATAGTCTATGGGCTACCGAAAATACATAAGAGTTTAGTGGACCCACCCATGCGACCTATTGTGTCAGGGAGGGGATGGGTGACTGAACACCTGTGTATCTATGTAGAAAAGATGCTGCGTCCTGTAGTTGATAAACAACAGACTGTTTTGAAAGATACAAAACATTTTTTGGAAGATCTCTACAAGGGAACAGTCGGTATAGATAAATAGCAAAAGGTATATTTGGTCACCATGGATATAAACTTATTGTTCACTGTTATCCGGAATGAATGGAGTATAGAGAACTTGAGAGAAATATTGAACAAGAGCAAGTACTACTCTAATGTAAAAAATAACCTTATTTGTAGCTTGGTTGAGATTGTATTAGAAAGTAATGTTTTTATTTTTGGTGGTAACTACTATCTACAGAAGGTTGGCGTAGCAATGGGTACTGCATGTGCCAATAGCTATGCCAACTTTTCATTGGCTAACTGGGAAATGGATGCAGTTTTCACCTATAATAATTTCAGTTCTAGTATTATTTGGTATAAAAGATTGTGGATGATGTGTTTATTTTATGGGGAGGTGATGAACAACTATTATCCTTTTTTGACTATTTATCCACTACCACATCCTTTTTGAGGTTTTCACATGCCTACTCTGCTGAACAGATTACTTTCCTTGATGTTAAGATAAAAAGATCAGAGTTAGGCACGTTTAGGACAGGGTTGTATAGGAAAGAGAGAAGGAAAAATATACTACTACATAGGAGTAGTATGCACCCACGGCAAGTCCCTAGGAATGTCCTTAGGGGACAATTCCTTAGGATGATGAGACTGCATAATGATGAAGACAAGATGATGGATGCCTTTCATCAACTTAAAAGACATTTTGTTGAGAGAGGCTACAAGGTTAGGGAGATAGATGAGTGTATGCAGTCAGTCTTGAGAGAGAGAGACAAGAATACCTCAGTTAAGCCCTTCTCTTCTGAGACTTCTTATGAGGTGCAACCAGTAGAGACACTCGAAGATATACTTAGAATCAGGTTTCCTTTAACTTACTCGAATGATGTTGGTATTTTTTTGTGATATAAATAAGAGAAACTGGAACATTCTGTATGCAAATGAAGAGCTTAGTGAAATAGTCTCCAGTAAGCCTAGTTTTTCATTTAAGAACACTGCATCTATTAAGAAACAGCTATGTTATAGAAGCAATGATATACCATCAACCCCTACCTCGCATAGGTATGGGACGTTCCCCTGTAGGAAGTGTAGTGCATGCAAGTACATTTATACAGGTAGCCAGTTTGTACATCCAGTGCAGAAGTGCACAGTAGATTTTCCTTTTTATGCTGACTGTACTACAAAGAATTTAGTTTACTATGCTTTTTGCATGTACTGTAATGTCTACTACATTGGGAAGACAAACCGCTGTTTGAGAGATCGTGTGCTTGAACATATAAGAGATATTAGAAATAAAAAAGAAACTAGTGCACTATTTAAACATGTAGAGTCTAATAATACACAGCACTATTTTACATTTTTTGTGTTAGAAATTGTATATGAAAGTTTGAGGGGAGGCAACATTAAAAACAGGACAGAACTTTGTGAGCAGAAATGGAATATTTTCTTTAAAGCAGACTGCTTCCCTGGTATTAATGATATGGTTTCCTTGAAACAATGTTTAAGAGAAAGATCATTGAAGCATTGACTTTTTTTACTATGACTTTTAATAGTTTTATGTTGTTCATATGATTATTTGTGTTTTAGCACTTTATGAGTTTATGCTTTGTAATAATTATGTGATTTTCATTGGCTGATTTGGATATAAAATGCATGATGCTTTTATTGGGTTGTCTGATAAAGCGGTGTTGTACTGTGAATGCGCTCACCTTAATAAATATTTATTTATTTATTTTTTTATGCTTTATCTGAGTTGGTTTTATTCTGCCTGCAGGAGCACCATGTTGATGTGTTGTATACGTTTTTATTTGCTCCTTCTTTGGAGCTCCGTTTCCTGGTTTCTGCTGTTTTTACTATTACTATTACAAACAGGTTTAGGAAAGAAAGATCCAGAACTGGTCTCCAAGCATTGTGTTTCCTTGGCACTAGGAAAATCCTTGAATAAAAACCCTTCCCCACTTGGTAAAGAGCAGCTAGTTCTATCACTCCTTGGGATACCATGTGCTAAAGAACATGTGGATACAAAAGAGTCTGATCTGGAAGGTTTTTGGGACGGTTAGTCTGCAAACTTCCCCCTCCTTGCTTGCTGATACACCACGTGAAGGCTGCCAGCCTAGCTAAATAGAATTTTGTAAATAACTCTATATCATTGTAAATGTTAATGTAATCCACAAGCTTGCTCTACAAATGTAAAGAGAACTATATGTTAGGATTAAACTATATGTTGTACTGGGCTTCAAAAATGTAACCACAGTGCACCCTGCTGGAAGAAAGCTGATAAGTGAAGCATTTTGTGACTGTTTGATCTCAAGCTCAGAGACAGGATGTCTGGACTAAGGAATTCTTTCTATTGTCTTAGGACAAGAGTTAATTACTAGATTGAACATGGAAAGTGTCTTTTATTGCTGTGGCTTCCTGGAGGTGCAGATTACAAAAAGAAATGTAAATGTTGAGTTTCTGTTAGCCTGGGAAACTAAATCAGAACTGTTAAGAATTATGTAATCTGAATTGACTCAGCAGTACTGTGTTATCAATTTAAGACTTTCTCAGAGAGAAAAAGCATTTTGGATTTTGTCTGAACCTGAACAAATCAACTTACCAGCACACTGCCTTTGCTCTGTAAGTAGGATCTTAGATCTTAGTATTTCTCTTAGAGTTAGATAGAAATTTAGCCAGATTAGTCTAGGTGTTTTCTATATTTATGTCAGACTATCCTACAATATAATTTTAACATTTTTCTGTGATTTCTGAACTCTGTAATGTCATTGTGTTGAAGTAATAAGTATTATCTGGTGTTTTTATTATTTATTATTACATATTTTTAACCTTTCAACTGTGGCTGTTTTGTGTAAATTAATTTAAGCTCTTAGAGTACATTGCATGTATTTGGTGATACTGTCTAAGCCACTCCAATAGCTTTAGCCCTGGGTCATACTTACTATTTGGATAACAGTAATATTGTACAGTGAAACTGGTCACCCTTTGAGAAGGGCCTTATAGTAGCTGATATTTGTGGTTGGTGGCAGTGATTTCTACCTTATAGTCTGGAGAGAAGGGGGCATAGCTGGAGAACCTGTGCCAGCCTTCCCCAGGAGTGACTGTGTGGTTGTATATAACTCATATCTCAAAGTGTGTGTATCAGCTACTTGGGCAGGGACACGAAGCACTGGTTGGACCGAGAGGGTGTTGGAGGTTTTAGCTTGACCACTAGGCTGAGATCTGGACCCTATAGCTGCACCAATAGGGAGTCTTATTGGGGATCTAGAGAGAAAGGGAGAAACCAGCCCCAGACTGACTGTGATCTCTGTGGGCTCTTAAGGGAAATTGTACTTTACTGTGTGTTTACTTGTTATCCTTCCCAATGTGCACACCCTTCACTGGTGCTAGTGGTGAGGATTGAGGCTCATTGATTACTGGGCCAGGGCACAGGTGTCACACACCACTTAACTGAGGTATTGTCTATAACAACTTGAAGAGGTTCTGCACACCAAAGATGATTTAGAGAGTTGAGTGCCTTAATCTAAGCATGTGCTTGTATCTGTTCTTGGTACCCCACACACCCTGCAATTTATCCCTCCTGAAACTGCTCCCCTGGCAAAGTATAAGGCATCTGTGGTGATTGACTGCTTTGGACCAGGGAGGGAGTAGGGGAAAACTGAATTTAAGGATATATGTTGTTTCCACCAAATGATTTCTCTTCTGACAAACAGCAGCACTGAAATTTGAAATCACAAAAGATGGTGCTGGGATCAAAGAGACTTCCAATACCACTGTATCTTTCTCATATGGAGTCGTTCCAAGCACATTATGAGAATCATAGATGCCATGAGACCCCAAACCCTCAGGTATCCCATCACAGTGACTGAGGTCAAAGTGAAAAACCTTAGAAATAAATCTAAATAAAGACTTGTTTTTTTCTTTGGAAGAAAAGCTCTTTGAAATGAGGTGTCTATCTGACATCCCAGGAACACAATCCTGTGTGAGGGAGTCAAGAAAGACTTTCGAATGTTCTCTTGAAATCCCAGCATGTGTAAGAGGTCTCTCACCCAAGGCAGACAGAGAGAGAGAGAGAGAGAATTCTAACACTTTGAAAAAGACTCTGCAAAGATAAACAAGTCATCTAAATATGGAAAAAAATGTGGGTACCCTATAGCCTGCAATGAGATATAACTGACGATAGACACTTGGTGAGCACTCTTGATGCAGTGGGTAGTCTAAAGGCATGGCAGACAACTGATAATGTGATCCCGACACACAAAACCTAAAGAAACACCTGAAGTCTGGTTGAATAGGGATGTGATGATAAAAAAGAAGTTATGTACTCACCATAACGTTCTATCGGCATTGCCCATTTTCATTTATTCTCAACATATGGGTTCAGTTCTGAACCTCGGAACTGACTTGGTCATTACTACAGCTCGCGCAAGCTAAAAAATCTTGAGCTTAACCCTTACCCACAATGCTCCTATCCTATTTACTTCAGATTGAGTTTGGTGAAAGATAGAGTGAAAAACCCCAAGAAGCCTTCACGGAGGTCACATCTGGAACTATAAGATAATAACAAGAGATTGCTTGCCATTATTAATTTCACCAAAAAGCCAACTTTGTGGGCAGGGGGAAGGTGGGATGAGAGTTGAGGATAACTGAAAATGGACAACACAGATGGAACGTTTTAGATTGAGAGACCACTCAAGAGGCAGGAGAATACATCTGTTCAGTTTGTCTGCTATCACACTGGAACTTCCTGGAATGTGTGTTGCTATCAGAAAGTGGTTGGAAGAGATCACCTACTACCACACTCTGACAGCATCTTGAGAAAGGGCATCGAATTTGGTTCCTCCCTGTTTGTTGATGTACCAAACCACTGCCATTTGTCCATTTGAATTGCAATTGTTCCTGAAGACAGAGCACTCTGAAAGGCTTGGAACACGAGAAGCACTGCCCTTAATTCCAGTACACTGATATGCAAATTGGCCTCTGTGAGGACAAGTGCCTTGCACAGTCTTGCCCTGATAATGTCCCCTCACCCCATCTGGGAAGCATCTGTGATCACTATCTTGGGGTTGTGATGGAACAAAAGGGTGACCTAGAAGAATATCTTCAGCATACATCAACCAAGCTAAATCCTTTTTGCAAAGATTGGTGATCAAAATCAGGTCCGACATGGGTTGGTGTAACATTGACCATTGATACGCTAACAGCTACTGAAGTATTCCCATGTGGTATCTTGCCAAGGTAACTAGAGTTACAGCTGCTGCTATAGAGCCTAGTGTTTGAAGGACTAAACAAGCAGTTACTTTTCTGCTGTTGATTACTTTCTGGACCTGGACACTTATTTTTTGTAGCCTCGCAGGGAAAAGAGAGGTTATGGAAATTTCAGTATTTAGAAGTGCTCCTATGAACTCTAACTTTTGAACTGGGGTCAACATTGATTTTTCGTAGTTTATAGTTATGCCTAGATAAGAGCAAATGTGAAGTACATAGTCTCTTGTTTCTACCAAATGATGCTTGGTCGGAGTGGTAATGAGACAATCATGTAGGTTCATAGGTAGGTACTACGCTATTGGCCCTAGGGCCTATACAAGCCTAGCCAAAATGGTACCCTGGCTTTCGCCACCCAAGAAAATTATTTTCCTGTGACCCTGTCAAGCAGAACCACAGAAGTGATCCCTGGGGTGAATTTCCTATTACCCATCCAATCATCAAGATTTTTCTTGAAGAGTGCTAATGAGGAGCTCTGTTTGACATAGACAGGTAGTCTGTTCCAGAGTATGGGAAGTCTCTGGGACAGGAATCTATCCCTCCAGCATGTTCTGTTTATTGTGGTGATAATGTTTAGGTCCCTAGAGTGTGTAGCTCGGAGGGATTGGGATTTCCTTAAGTGGAGCATGTCCAACAGCTCTGGGTTTGACATAGCTTTGTATGTTAGGCAGAGATCGCCTCTGAGAAGGCAATATGCGACGGAGTAAAACTGGAGTTTTTTGAGTTGTTCCGTGTAAGGCATCTGCTTGAGGCCAGTAATCCTCTTTGTGAGGTATTTTTGCGGCTTTTCCAGTTGTTGTAGATGTCTTGTGAGGTACATACCAAAAGGGGCGTTGTGCTCTATAATGGGTCTAATGAGTGATGAGTAGAGGGGAACAATGACCTCTTTTTTTCCGGATGAGAAACCTTTTGTGATGAGGTGTGCCACGTAGAAGTATCTCCTGACCACTGTGGCGATGTGATTATCAAAGGAGAGACTACTGTCCACCTGTGTCCCAAGGTCTCTTATCACACTTTCGGTGTTAAGTAGACTACTGCCTATGTGGTAGTTCATGGGTACAGAGTTTTTACCAAAGGGGATGACAATGCACTTTTTGGCATTGAGCTTGAGACCATGGTTTTGACACCAGGCATCTGTCTCAGTGAGGCCCTTTTGTAGGATGTCCACATAATTAGGAGTTTCGATTATGGCTCCTAGCTTGCAGTCATCTGCAAATTTAGTTAGCCAAAGACCTTCTGTGTTAACCTGTACTTCAGAGAAGTAGATACCAAACAGGAGAGGACCCAGGACTGAACCCTGTGGTACTCCACTTGTCACTGGTCTGAAGTCTGATTTGGAGTCTGCTACTTTCACAGTGTGGGTTCTGGTAGTAAACCAGTTGGCAATCCATCTTGTGACATAGGGATTTATACTTAGTTTAGTGAGTTTATCTATAATTCCAGAGTGGGGGATGGTGTTGAATGCCTTGGCGAGATCTAGATAGGCTGTGTGAACCACTTTACCCTCATCTATGGCTTTGGTGACTGCTTCATAGAAGTCTACCAGGTTTTGAAGGTATTGAAACACTTGGAATCCCTGCAGTCTCAAGTGAGCTGCTACTACTTCTATACATTTTAGGAACACCCTGGGGGCTGTGGTGAGACTAGTAATGTTAGTGATTGGCTCTCAGCCAGAAGCGGACGAGCTTCTGAAACATGTGTCCATTTTGATATCCGGAAGATCTATTGAGCACATCCAGTTGTCCTTTTCCAAAACTGGAAGAATGGACTGTACCATGACCATCCGGAATTTGGTTTGACAAACTGATTTGTTTACTATACTTAGATCCAAAATTGGTCTCCAGTCTCCTGTTTGTTTTTGGCACTAAAAAGAATCTTGAGTAAATTCAGGATTTTCTCTGGTCTGGTGGGACTTCTTGGATGAGTCTTTTTTTCTAGCAGTTTGTTGATTTCCAGACATACTTGTTCCTTCTGACTGAGTGAAATGTTGAGGATCTTCTTGCATATGGGAGAGTATGGGAAAACAAAATAGAATAGACTCTGGATTTAATCCTCTGCACCCAGGTATCTGATGTCATTTGTAGCCAGGCATTTTGGTGCAGGTATAAGAGTCCCCCAACTGCCTCCAGATGAAGACAATTGGACCTCCTTTCAGGAGTGCTGGTAGTGTTTCTCAGAGGAGAAATCTCTGAAATCCTGATTTTGTGGGCCACCTCTGCCACAAGGATGGCATCTTCCATTACAGTTCTCTCCCTGCCCCTGGGGGAACTCCCTCCAAGTGTGTCTTGAAAAGGCCCTTGGGATTTCTTGAACCACATTTTTCCACTGCTTCTCTGACTCCTAGAGAACAGTTGCTGAGCAGTGGAAAAACGTACCCCCACAGCAGAAAGGGTCATCCCATCCTTGACACACCAGGATAAAGTTTCTCTGACTTCTTGGCCAAACAGGGATGATCAGTCAAAGGGTGCATTGACAAATAAAGACTTAAATGGCTCTGCAAAGTTAAATAGGTGCATCCAGGTGTGTCTTCTAATGGCAACGCCTGAATCTGCTGCTCTGGTGGTTCTTCGGCTGCATGCACAACGAGCCTCATGGACGGATTTGACACAAACTCCAGGACAACCAAATGGGATGCTACCATTCCTTGGATATCCTCAGACGGTTCCTGTGATGGTATCTAACATTTCCTTAGCTAGATCCCTCTGGAGTCTGGTGAAATGTGCCATGAAATTCAAAGACTGTAATGCAAAGGTCAATGATGCATAAACCAACTTCCCAAATCTATCCATCGCCCGCAACTCTCTATTGGGTGGATGGATAGAGGAACTCTCTTTGGTGAGTTTTTTTTTTTTTTTGTGGCTGCCACCATGACCATGGCATCAACCATTAAGCCTTTAGCCCAAAACTGTTTGTCTTCAGGGGCAGACAGAATTTTGTCAGGTCTCCTGGGGATAGGTTCAACACTATCAGGGGCTTCCACACCTGAAGAGAGATCAAATGAATAAGCTCGTCAGCAGGAGGAGTCACCCAAGAAGTAGAGGGTCGAGTGCCGAAGGCCTGCAGGTACATTGACTCCTTGCAGGAGGGATTATGGGACTTCCAGCCACCCCTCTGTTTTAAAATTTCCAGGATACTTCCAAAGGACACATCCTCAAGAGGTAATCTTGGGGATCCCTCCCCTTCATCGAAGTCGATATCTTCGGTGACCGATTCCTCTGGGGAATCCAACTGCTTCCTCTTACACTTTCTCTTCTTAGGGACTTCCTCAGTTGGATGATCTGGGGAAGTATCAGAAGAGGAGAGAACTTTTGTCTTGGACTCCTGCAGTCTTGGCACTCATTGATCCAGTGGAACTGCTGGTTGAATATCTGGGCATGAGGGAAGGGATACTGGCTTCAAAAAGGAAGGGTCCAATTTTCTGACAGAGGCTGTCAGGGATCCTCTCCCTCGTCAGGGCTCTTGCCATAGCCTTGAAGGATGGGCCCCCCAAAGAGGGAAGGTAGCCCAGAACCGAGAAGGACTGCCCTCAGAACCCTGGTCATTCCCCACTCCAACGAGACAGTCCCCAAGACTGAAGCTGGAGCTGAGCTGATCCATGATGAGGCTTCAATGTGCAGAGATGTCTCCAAAAAATCAGGAGTGGACTTACACCCCTCAGAGCCGACAGGGCATTCTTGGCTCTGAGAGACCTCAGAATCAAAAATGACTAAAGACCTCTGAGCAGGAATCGGTTCCGAGGATAGTGATATCTCTGGAACTGATACAGTCAGCCCCGGACAGCTCCAAGCAAAAAACTCTAATGCTTCCGATGGAGTTAGAGGAAGAAAGACTGGAGGGGTAAGGGAATGTTTGGCTCCTATACCCAAGGGGGCTGGGGTTGAGGAGGTACCTGACAAACCTCTTACCCACAGTATTTTATTCACCAGCCGCTCCACATCATCATCCTTTAAGCTTTTTGGTGGTACAAATGGAAATGTTGGAGGGTGATTTTGGCCTTTCAAGGAAGGGTGAATAAGCCTTCCTGCAAAGGGATCAATGGATGGCAAATATGAAGTTCTAGGTAGATTCATTGGAGATGAGTTCTTAGAAAGATTACTTTGTGCCAAAGAAGTCGGCAACAAAAAAGGTGACTGCGCCGACAGTATTGGTGGGAGTTAGACATCGGAATGTTGTGCCTGCATTTCTGGCACCTTTTAAACCCCGAATGTTTAGGTTTGTGAGCCATAATGTAATCAAGTAATAATTAAAGTCAACAGGCCAGCTATAACAAGGACCCCCCCCACACACACACACACACACACACACATGTATAAGACCTCACCAACCATAACACTAGAGAAAGAAAATGTTTTTTTTGTTTTTGTTTTTGTTTTAGGAATAAAGGGGAAAAGGATCTAGCAACAATGACAGAAAGGAATTCACTAATGTGTACAAGAAAAAAAACAGAAAACTATCAATGATGATAGTCTAAAATATACTGAAGTGTATGAAAAGAAAGAAGAAGAGGGCAACAGTAAAAAATGGATCAGAAACAATGGGAGGGTTAACGACTGAAAATGAAGGTATAAGAAGTAGAAGAAGCTCTTTCAAACTTGGAAATATTTTAATAAAGAAATACTTAGCTCAAGAGTAATGATGAATGCGTCTGTCTTGAAGACCGGCAAATGAGATCTGAGGTAAACAGAACAGGAACATTGTGGGTAAAAGTTAAGCTCATGAGTTTTTGGCTTGAGCGAGCTGTAGTAACAGCCAACTTGGTTCCGAGATTCAGAACCGAACCCATATGTTGAGGATAAAATGAAAACTGACAACATATCATCTTTTAAGTCTAGTGTTACCAGGAAATTTGAAAGAGGAAGAAGATGTAACAGGTTGTGAAGGGACATCATTTTGAATTTGGGCACTATCACAAACAGGTTGAGAAAAGAAAGATCCATAACTGGTCTTCAAGCATTGTCTTTCTTTGGCACTAGGAACATTCTTGAATAAAAACCCTTCCCACCTGGTAAGGAGAAACTGGCTCTATCACCCCTTGGGGCAGCATGTGTTGAAGAACAGGTGGAAACAAAAGAGTTTGATTTGGAGGCTGAGGAATGCCCCTGCCCCAGGAAGGAGGTATTTCCTGCCACTGCCATTTATAACCTTGAATGATTTTCAAAACCCACTTGTCTGAAATAATATGTTGCCAAAGAGAAAAACTGAGATTCAGACTTTCGGGAAGAAAAAAGGGGACAGAGTGGGAGGAGGGGTCTCAAGATCTCTTGAATTGCCTTTAAGACTTGTTAGACTGTCCTTAGTTTTTGGGAGGTTTCAAACTTCATTTTGGAACCCCCTTGCCATTTCTTCTTAAATGTCAGCTTACCTGAATTTTGTTGAGACTGTTTATTCTGTTTTTTTGCCAAAACTGGATCAGGAGATAGAAAATTCCTTGGACAATTTGGAAAAGGAGGGCTGAAAAATCTTAGATATTTCCTGAATCATCTTTCCCTTTTCATCACCCTTTTGATCACCTCTGCATCAGAGGGGCCAAACACTAAATCTCTATTCAAGAGATAATTTAAAATCTAATTTTTAACATCATCTGGGAGGTTCTAGGAATGCAGCCATGCAAACCTCCTCAAAACAATACCAGTGGCCATAGCCCGGGAAAAAGTACCAACAGAGTCATGCACACACACTGCAAACAATGAGTAGTGGCCTGTGCAATAGAAGAAATTAAGTTATTCAAATCAGATTTTTCCTCACAAGACGAAAATGCAGCTAAAACATTCACAAGAAATGCAGATAAAACATTTCTTGTACAGTCACAATTTGTCAGAGCAAATGTTAACATATGAGCCTGACAATTCCAAATTCTGAAAATCAGAGATGTAAAAGTATACATTACCTATCAATAATTTCCCCATCCTTTTCAGAAGAGTAGAACTGGAATTAATAGTTATAGCTGCTAGGTCAGGTTTGGGAATAGTAAGTAAATAAAATTTAGAAGCCTGATTAACTTCATGCATACCACCTGCCTTTTTAGGGGTTGCAGGCTGACTGTCAGGAAAACTGCAGTCAGTAACACACACATCTTCTAAAGCAGACAGAAGAGGAAAAATGGGTGTTGGTTCTGGAAAACCCTTCTGTAACAACTCATAGTATTTTCTGAGGGACTGAGAGACCTCAGTGTTCAAGCATAAACAAGTAATACTCCACACCATCAATAAACTTTTAATAAAACGACAAAGCTTTTAGATACAAACTATCCTTCTTCAGTGTCTTACATAAAACAACCATAAAGACAGCATTTTAAAGTATCACTCAAATACATCACATGACACAGCAGCCTATCAGAAACAACAATAATATATACATATGTAGTACATAGTCACTTTTTCTTTACTTTTTGTTGTTTAAATTTCAAAATTGGTTTCAAAGTAACTTGTTTATTGAGACCTGGATATTTGTCCACTTCCAAACGAATAATCAACTCATATTCTTTCATATCCACACTATTTAAGTCTCCACATCTAACACTTGGGTAAACTACATGTATAGCTCTAAAATTAAACTGATGTGAATCATCAGTTTCACTAATATGTTTAGCCAAAGAGTTAATTAATATTCCTCTCCAAATCTCAGACCTATGGTCTATGATCCTGTCTTTTAACTTTCTAGTCGATTTTCCAACATAGAACCCCAATCATTTTTTACAGGTAGCAAAATATATAATAGATGGTGTATTACATGTTGCACTACAGCAAAAGACAAATCTTTTGCCACTCACAGGATGTATAAATTCAGTGGATTAGTTTATACTTGAATAGTAGGAACAGTTATAGCAGGGGAGAGTACCCTTTCTATTAAAAACAAATGCAGTGTTATTATTTACCTTTATAGCATAGGTTGAGTGATGTATAAAGACATGCAGGTAGGTGCGTGTGTGAATGGGTGTGCCTTCATTGAAGGTTGGGCATTGGGCTGGCAACCCAACACCATTAAAATTCACTGCCAATCATTAGCAGACCGGAGTTCCACTGTGGCGACCCCTAACCGGAAAAAACGAAAGACTTTTTATAGCATAATCATTTCTTTAAGTTGCTACAATTTCGATAAGTAAACCTAGGGCTATCCGGAAGCCAACTTTCATGACCCAGTATAGCCTTCAGGATATCCCAGTTTTTACTAATAACATCTTCTATTGTTCTACTAGCTCTACTATAGGTCATGAGATATCTCAAGGGCTGGGACGAAGTCGCACCCAATTCCTCAGAAACAGTATCAGTCTGAGTAGAAAAATAGGGTCTAGCTTTTGAATCCCTTAATTCTAAAACATCTCGTCTAGCTACTTCTATCTCCTCCATACTATAACCTCTTTCAATAAAATTATTGGTAATTTCTTGCATCTGAACGTGACAAACCTCTGGCCGAGTATTCAGCCTACTGGCACATAGATATTGGCTTTTAATGACACTTTTAAAGGTGCCTTTCGCATGCATGCTCCTCTTGTGCAGGTATTTATTTACCTGTACATCTTTTTTATATATACTTATCTCTAGGTCAGACCCTGTCATTTGTAACTTAACATCCAAAAAGTTCAAAGAATCCTCAGAAAAATCCATCTCAAATTTAAGAAACTCAAGGGTATTATTTAGATACTCATAGAATCCATGTAATTCTACAACAATACCATGCCAAGCCAAAAAAAATCGTCCACAAAACGTTTGTAGAACAATATTTTAGATGCATACATATTAGCATTTCCATACAGGTGAATGCTTTCCCATTTACCCAATGTTAAATTTGCATACGTATTGGCTACAGCAGTGCCCATAGCCGTTCTAGATATCTGGTGAAAAACCTGTTTGTTAAATGCAAAAATATTATTTTCCAGAACTAGATCTAATAGTTCACATATAGTGTCAATATTTCTAGCAGGAATACATCCATATTCCTGCAAGATCTCCCTAATACAATCAATTCCATAGCTATTTGGAATCACAGTAAAGAGGGATTTTATATCTAATGTCATCAGAATCAAGTGGTCACCCACTAAAATGCTGGCACGTTCTATCAATACTATACAAGAAAGAGAAACCCCCACAGGCAGAATGAGAAAAAAAGAAGTTATGTACTCACCATAACATTCCATGTGAGTTGTTCATCTCGTCTTCATTCTTACAGATGGGTTCCAAGTTGGCCTACTACAAAGCTCAAGGTCTTAAGACAGCTCGAGGCCAAGTCCCTATCACATGATGCACCTAGAGTTACCTCAGATCTTGTTTGCTGCACATAATAATACCATGTGTCATCCTATCACTCTTTAGGAAAAACCCATAGAAAGATTGAGCAACCAGGAAAACTCTAGTATCTCGGTCCTCGAAAAAACCCTAGAGTGGGAAGGAGGGTGGGAAGTAAGAATGAAGGCGAGATGAACAACTCACATGGAATGTTATGGTGAGTACATAACTTCTTTATGTGAAGTTGTTCTATCTTGTCGTTCATTCTTACAGATGGGTAGCGATCCAAGCACAATCTTTCTCGAGTGGCTCACGGGAGTATATTTTTAGGACAGTACACCCAAAGGAGGCCCTGTCCCTGGAGGCCTTGTCAACTCTGTAATGGGTAATAAAGGTATAAGGTTTTGGCCAAGTGGCTGCTGCACAAATGTTGTCTATAGAAAGCCTAGCAGAAAAGGCAGAAGATGTGGACACTGCTCTGGTAGAATGAGCCTTAATCTTGCATTGCAAAGGTAGATTAGCAGCTGAATAAGTAAATGTGATACAATCAGATAACTATTTAGACAGTGTTGTTTTTGCCACTGGCATACCTTTTCTGGAATCTGAAAAGGAAACAAAAAACTGTTCAGATTTTCTGAAGTCTTTTGTTCTATTGAGGTAAAATGTGAGCTGTCTATGAACATCAAGCTTGTGCAGCATATACTCGTTAAGTTGTCCATAGGTTCATAGGTTGGTACTAGACTATCGTCGGCCCTAGGGGTTATACAAGCCTAGCCATAACAATTCCCTGGCTATTTCTTCCCACAGTATTTACTTCCCTGGACCACTGTCTAGCAGGGCAACTGACATGATCCCCAGGGTGATTGTTGGTGTGTTTGGGAAAGAACACTGGCAAATCTATGATCTGGTTAAGGTTAGTTTCAGTGCAAACTTTGGGTAAAAATGAAGGGCTTGTTCGCAGGGATACTCTGTCAGCATGGAAAATCAACTAAGGAGGCTTTATGGACAAGGCCTGAAGCTCTGATAATCTACGGGCAGAAGTGATGGCTACTAAAAAGATAGTCTTCCATGACAAATATTTCAAATCGCATGATAAAGCTTGTTTGATATGTGGGAGAATAATGCATGAAAGCATAAAGTTTAGATTCCATGGAGTATAAGGGGATTTCACAGGTGGTCTGAGATGAAAGGACCCTTTGAAAAATGCTTTGGATAGTTTGTGTGACACTATGTTTAATCCTTCAAAGCCAAGGTGGAAATTAGAGATAGCAGCAAGTTGAACCCGAACTGTTGCTGCTGCAGCTCCTTTACTGAAAAGCATAGTCAAGAACTCTAATATGGAGGCAACAGGTGCTTGGTAGGGATCAATGTTATTTTGAGAAGCCCATATAGAAAATCTTCTCAATTTGCTAAGATATAGCTTCCTAGTAGAGGACCTATGAGAAGATATCAATATCTACTGTGTTTCATTTGAGAGGTTATGGAACCTGGCTATGTTGGGAATTGGAGCAGCCAAGCTTTTAATTTCAGGGACTGAAGAGAGGGATGAAGAGCCCCCGACGAATGTGTCAAAAGGTCTGGAACTGCGTCCAGAATCCAAGGGTCTTCCAAATGATGAAGTCGAAGGAAGGGGAACCAAATTTGATGAGGCCAATGATGGGCTATCAGAATGATGGTCCTTCCCACGCCTTTTGCTTTCTGCAATACTTTGGCTATCAAGGGAATTGGTGGGAATGCATAGAGGAGACCCGGAGGCCAATCGTGTACGAGTGTGTCCCTTGGTGCTTCTCCCAGAGGGGGAATCAGGGCAAAGTAGCTTCTGAATTTTGTGTTCAAGTGGTTGGCAAAAAGGTTGCAGCAAGGCTGGCCCCACCTGTGGAAAATTCTCTCCGCTATCCCTTTCTTGAGGACCACTCATGAGGCAACAAAATTGCCCTGCTCAGTTTGCCTGCTATCGTGTTGGATTTCTCCAGGATGTGCGCTGCTAACAGAAAGCACTAGATGGATGTAGCCCACTGCCATACTCTTAGGGCCTCACGACAAAGGGGGCAGGACCTGGTTCCTCCTTGTTTGTTCAAGTATCAGACCACTGACATGTTGTTCATATGAATCTCAATTGTTCCCAGAGGAAGAGAGTCCTGGAAGTACTGCAATGCTAAAAGTACCACTCTCATCTCCAGGACACTGATATGCAGATGTGTTTACTGTTTGGTCCATGTGCCTTGGGCTGTTCTTCCCTGAATCTTCCCCCCATCCTATCAGGGAAGCATCCATGGTCACTGGGCCGCTGGTGGGGGTAGTACAAAAGGATGACCTACTGTTACATGAAGAGAGGTCAACCACCACTGAAGATCCTTTTTGAATGTGTTTGTGATCATTATGAGATGAGACATTGGGAGCTCCTGGTAAGACCACTGAGTGAATAACAGCCATTGCAGAATCCGCATGTGCATGCGACCCAACTGTATCACTTACACTGCAGTTGCCATCATGCCTAACAATTTTAGCACTTCTTATGCTGGGGCCTTGTCTTTGGATATGATAATGTGAACCTGCTGATGGAGTAATAAAACTCTTTCTGTTGGAAGTCTCAAAGTGGTGGTGGTGGTGTCCAATTCTGCTCTGACAAAAACTATATGTTGTGATGGCGACAAGGCAGATTTTTCTGAATTTATCGTAATGCTCAGATGACAGCAGAGAGAAAGAGTGGTGTCACTGGCTTGTATTAGCTGATACCTGGTGGTGGTGGCGAGGAGCCAATCGTCTAAGTAAGGAAACACCTGGAATCCTAAATGCCTCAGGTGAGCCGTGACCACTGCCATATATTTGGTGAACACTCTGGGGGCTGTAGTGAGACCAAAGGGCAGGGCTCGAAACTGGTAATGACTGGCTCCCAGCTGGAAGCGCAGATGATCCCTGGATGGTCTGGCCATTTTTATATGGTAGTACGCATCCTGTAGATCTATCCAGCACATCCAATTGTCTTTCCCTAAAAAGGGAAGTATCGAATGAAGCGTGACCATCCGGAAAATCTCTTTCTTGACAGATCTGTCTGCTGAGTTCCAAAATAGGTCTCCAGTCCCCTATCTTTTTTGGAACTAAAAAGAATCTTGAGTAAGTTCAAGATCCTGTCTGGTCTGCTGGGACTTGTTGGATGACTCTTTTTCTTAGCAATGTTTGGACCTCTGCTGTAGCTTGTTCCCTGTAACTGGGTGGAACATCCAGGAATTTTGTTATCAATGGAGGGGGTGTGACAAAAGGAATGAAGTATCCTCTGGAAACTATACTTTGTACCCAGCTGTCGTTTGTTATTTTGAGCCAGGCATCTGTCTACAAAGATAAGCGAACCCCGACTGCCTCCAGAGTAGGACAGTCGGGCCTCCTTTCAGGAGCGCTGGTAGGGCTTCCCAAAGAACTGATCTCTGTTGCCCTGATTTTGCAGACCCTCTCTGCCATGAGGGTGACGTCTTCCATTATTGCCCCCTCCTCTGCCCCTGGGCGGGGTTTTGCCACATGTGTCCAGAAAGGCTCCTTGGGCTTTTCAGAACCACATCTTTCCTCCCCTTTGACCCTTGGGAGTAGGGTCTAGTAGGGGTGGAAAAATGGACTCCGATGGCAGACAGAGTCTTTCCTTCCTGCTCACACCTGGTCAAAGTTTCCTTAACTTTGGGCCCGAAGAAGGATGAGCCATCAAAAGGGGTGTTGACAAAGGATGATTTAAAGGGCTCCACGAAGGAACACAAGTGTATCCAGGAATGTCTCCTGAGAGCAATTCCTGTACCCGCTGCACTACTCGCTCCATCAGCTGCATACGAAATGAGGCCCATGGACAAGTTCACTATGGAATTGTGGGTAGCGAGCTGGGAGGCAACTTTGTCTGAAGCTCCTGCAGCTACTGTACCCTGAAGAGTTTCTCCAAGCTTTTTAAGAAGATCTCTGAAGTCTCGTAAAATGAGTGAGATAGTTCAGTGAACGCATAGCAAAAGTCACTAAACTGTATGTGCACTTCCCATATCTATCCATGATCCTAAAGTCTCTGTTAGGAGGATGGACAGATGAAAAAGTTTTTGACATCTCCTTTTTGGTGGCTGCCACCACCACCATGGCATCAACTGGCACTCCTTTGGTGAGGAAAGACTTTTCTTGGGGGGCAGAAATAAATTTATTGGGCCTCCTAGGGACAGGCTCCATCGTGTCACGCTCTTCATGAGACCAGCTCCATGAGCTCATCGAAGGGTGGAGACACCCAAGAGGTGGAGGGTTGAGACCCAAAAGCCTTCAGAAGAACCGACTCATCTTCAGTAGGGTTGGTGGACTTCCAGCCACCCCTTTGCCTAAGAATTTCTAATGTCTCAGCAAATGAGATATCTTCAGAAGGGGACCGTGGGGACCCTTCTGATTCATCTAAGTCGGTATCTGACGTTAGAGACTCCTGTGGGGAGTTTAGATGCTTCCTCTTACAAATTCTCTTCCTGGGAACCTCATCAGTGGGAACTTCTGGTGAGGTCTCGAGGAGGAACCACCAGTGGGGTTTCCTGAGGCTCAGGGTCTCTACACTTTGACAGGATCTGTGAGGCAGAAGTGGACACAGTCGCTTTTGGGGAGGAGGTAGTTGGACCTGAAGTTGTAGATGTTTTGGGAGACATCACTCTCTCTTCATGGCCTCAAAGGCACCTCTGCTCCGATGAGAAGGGACCGCTGGATCCAAGGAAACCATCGATCCCCTTGGCACCACGACAGTAGGCTCCGAATCAGAAGTAGGACACAAGCTCATCCGAGCCGAAGCCCCGAGAGGCAAAGTCAGAACCGACAAGTCAGTCCGACTATCCTCCCCAGACCCGACTGGAGAGTGTCAGCTCCTAGACTGCTCGATCGGCACTGAGGACGTTCGAGTAAATGGAACCGATGACACTGGAACAGCCATCAGATCCGAAGGCTCAATAATCATTAGGTCCTATTCCTCCAGCTCCGAAGGACCGGTATGGCTCTGAGGAGGAAATGAAGTTGAAGGCAATACAATCTTTGGTTCCAAAACTGCTTGGGTTGGAGCCGATAAGAATTTTGCAAACCCCGGTGCCTGTAGCAACTTCTGCACCACACGATCCACATCCAAATCGGAAAGGCTGATCTAGGACCGAGACGAATGGATGGATGGAGGCACTGATTGAAGGACTGGTGTATTAGGTACCTCGGATAATGGTTAAAGGACTGGGGACCGGCTCCAAAAAGACAAGACGCTCAGCTCCGAGGGCTGTGGAGCCGATGTCGATGGTTTTCTTGATTTTTTTACTTCCAAAGAAGTAGAAGCCATAGTAGACTTTGAAGATTTACTACACCTGTCCTGGTCACTCAAAGCTTCGTGAAAGGACGGTTTGAGAAGTCCTCTATCTATTAACTTTCTCTTTCTCTCCTGAAGAACCCTGGAAGAAAAGGAATGACAAATTGAGCAGCTTTCCTGAAGGTGCAAGGCTCCCAGACAATACACACAATTAACATGGTTATCTGTAACAAACATTTTCTGTTCACATTTTGGACATTTTGTAAAGCCTGACTTAGGATGCTTATCCCTATCCTAGTCAGCCATAATGAACTATACAGTATCTAGAAAAAAAAAACTAATGTAGTATAACAAAGACTAGACACACCCAAAACTATTTAAATAAGCCCTGAAAAAACTATGGGCTAAATATGCTGTGATAAAGTGTCACTATTAAGCACAAACACACACACACACACACACACACACACAGTATTTATTTAAACCACTCTAAATAGCTATATATATATATATATATATATATATATATATATATATATATCAAAATACTGTGACAAAACTGTCACTGTTCAAAAGCACACAAACTACTATTTAAACTACTCTAAATATAACAGGCCTATAGAAAAAATGAAGGCCAAAGAGAGCTATATCTAATGATGAAAAAAACACACCTAAGGGAAAGGGAATATACACTATAAAGCTATAAAAACTAAAGGTACTAAAGACTAACTCTAAAAGTAGAGAAATAACAATGTTATTTAGATAATATTTAGAAAAGAAAATTGTACTGGCCCTAGATATGCGAGGAACCTCTGATCTATTGCAGCGGCAAACTAGATCTGAGGTAACTCTAGGTGCATCATGGGATAGGGACTTGGCCTTGAGCTGTCTGAAGACCTCGAGCTTTGTAGTAGGCCGACTCGGAGCCGAGGATCGGCTCTGAACCCATCTGTCAGAATGAACGGCGAGATAGAACAACTTCACATCTAAGCTCTCCTCTGAGCCTGAATTAGAAATCTGTGGAAAAAATCCCGAATCTATCCCTGCATCTTCTTGTTCAGATTTGACATCTTAAATCTCTTCAAGAAAAGAAGACTCCCCCCTTTCTTTTATCAGGAACTACTTTACAAGAGGGATCAACAGCCTGAATTAAACTCTGAACAAGACCCAGTAAACTACTCCTATCCAAACAAATTTGAGGAGGAGATAAATACTTGGTTTTCTGTTTCTTTTTATAAGAAAAATGAGGAAAACCATGTTACTAATGGCTGCAGCTGCTTCCCCAGGGATGAGCACAGCATTCTGACACAACAGGGAAACTTTCTCAGCTCATTCTCCCAGGGTCAGCAAGAGTGGCTCTGCCTTGCCCGCTGAGGGAACTCCAACAGCTGCAGAAGACATGGCTAACCCCTAGTCCACAGTGGCTGTAGGTGCCACACCAGAGGGATCCGGTGTAAAACATGAGTGGTCTGAGGTACAATAAATGGCCACAGCAGTCACCCACTTGTGGCTGTGGCAAATTGCTAGTCTGCTATGGTGGTAAAAGCTGTTTGCTTAGCTTTTTCTTTTTTGTGGCTTGGAGAAGGGCTGACCATGGGACTGGTAATCTGTTCCATGGTCATGCCAAAAATGGTGCCTCTTTCCCAGGGAAGACAAGCAGCAAATAGTGGTAAAATTACCAGCCCACAAATGTTACTTTTTTGACATAAAAAAATACAGTAAAAAGCACCTTAAAACATTATGCAAGCCCCATCAAGAAAAATTAAACACAATATAACCACAGATAACATGTTTTATTTTACTTAACACTACTTTTAAACTGACAGAAAAAATGAGTGCTCTGTTTAAGAGTACATCACAGTCTCAAGACAGACCGCTAAAACACCAAATTTCGAGGTTTAAAATAACATTCCTGAAGAGAAAAGTAATAAAACATCAATAAAAATAACAAAACGGAAGTTTTTTTCCCAAAGGGAACTTATTTGCCTAGCAAAGGGAAGCACAAGCGAACCGTTGATCTTCGAAAGCCTTAGAGGAGTGTACTATTCAGCAACAGTAAAGCTCTGAAGGACTTTGCACCCAAACTTGTCTTTTAGTCAGTACAACTGAAGCTGCTAGACAGGTTGGGCCTGAGTAAGTTGCACTGAAACTTTAGAAGCTGGATGGCTGTTAAATCCTTAGCAGGATATAGCCCATATAGCTATGGCAACTGAAGCAGTGATCAGTATGATGAACAAAATCCTATATCAGTCTCCTCATCTTCCTGTTGAAATTCAGAATCTTGAATGATTGCGAGAAAAGAGGCATCCCTCTTCCTTTTACCAGAAACTTCTTTACACAAATGATCAATATCCTGAATTAAACCCTGAGTCAGGGATGGGCACAGCATTTTGGCAGAACAGGAAAGCCTTCCCTGTCCTTCTCCCAGAACCCACAAGAGTGCCTCACCAAACAGCCGCAAAGGACATGTCTAACCCTCAGTCCATAGTTGCTGTAGGTGCTACACTAGAGGGATCCGGAGTAAAACATGAGTTGTCTGAGGGACAACAAAAGGCCACAAGTGTTAAACACTTGTTGCTCAGACATATTGCTAGCCTGCTGTGGTGGCAAAGGATGTTTGCTTAACTTTTTCTTGTTGTGGCTAGAAGAAGGACCAACCATGTGACTACTAGCTTGTCCAATGGTCAAGCTGAAAATTGTGCCTCTTTCCCAGGGAAGACAAGTAGCAAATGCTGGTAAAAACTATGTGGTGTCTCTGTCCACACAACAGCATTCAATGATGTCCTTGTCATGGAGATGATGGTATGTTGGCCGCAGATAGACCTGCCTGTGACATTGAGGGCAATCACACATGCAATCACAGACAATGAATGGTAAAATGGGCCCTAGAAGGTGCTGTTCATCTAACACAGGTGCTACTCCTAGCATCTTAATGCAGTTAGTTTCTCTACAAGGGCTTTAATGTACTCTCTCTAATCCTTAATAATACTGAACAACAATCAGAAGCACACTGACATAAAATTACATAGTCCAGTGATCAATCACATCTTCATATTTAAAGGGCATTTACAGTCAATGATATGATATGGCTCCAGATGATTGTCACTGTTGAAGTGACAATTAAATCCATGTGCAAAAATGAGAAAAAGGTGTTTTGGACAGACAAATGGATTATGAAAGACTATTATATAGTATTTTAACCACAGGAGACAAGAAATTAAGAGATCTGTTATCACCTATTCCACCCCTCCTTATAACACACACACACACACACACACACACACACACACACACACACACACACACACACACACACACACACACATCCTACTTAGTTATAAAATAACATGCATACTGATACAATATCCTTACATTGTAATCAGAAATGCCATTTTTTACTTCCATTAAACTAATTCTTTGCAGGCATTGGTGAAGAACAAGATAGATGGTGATGATGATGGTAGTTTGTGCTGTATTGCTGAATAATGTTTATATTAGCAGCTTGGATTACAGTCTGCAGACAGACACTGTTTTGGGTTTTGATATAGGTTTATTTTTTCACAGTACTACTAACACGAGCAGGGGTATTCTTTTTTCTAGATGTCTGACACAGCTCTAGGGTACCTCAGTTTTGCTTCTTTTTAACACATCTACCTTTTTAACTGTGTCTGCACAGTTATTGTGTATAGCCCAGTCCTACAGTGTCACAATTTTGGGGCAAAGGGTGTAGGATCAAGTTCCCACTTATTTACTGCTGCATTATACTACCGTATTGCCATGCTGTTATGGTCATGACCTCTGAAAACAGGGAGTCCTTTGAGGGTTGACATATTAGAAGAACTACTCTTAACTGCCAGTAAGTTGATATGTATCAAGAGTTCTGTTGACATCCTGACACCCTGAGCTATCTGTTCACTGTAATCCCCCCAGCTCTAGGACAGATGTGTCTGCGGTGACTGCCAATACAATGAGGGAAGGTGGAATGGACTGTCAACAGACAGATTGCTGGTATCCCTCCACCATGGCAAATGCCTTTTGCATGGTCAAAATATATGAATCTTATGCATCACATTCAAAGAGTTCAACCACAGGATCTGAAAGGGCAACTAAAGAGCTTCCGTATAAAATCTAGTATGGGGATCATTGAAATGACCATGGTCACGAGACTCAGCATCTTGTCAGAATGACAGAAACTTTCTGTAGAAAAACCTGACGTATGGGCAGTTTGAACTAAAGAATCTAAGCTTGTCCATGGGGAGTATTGTTTTGTATGACCACATATACAGGCTGCAGCCTACAGACATTAGGCACTATGAAGACTGCAGCTGGGGCCTAGCTCCATTCAAAGTTATTCCTGCGAATTGCAAAAACAGTCAAAGATACTTACTAGCATTAGAAAGTTTACTGAAGTGGCTATAAACAGCCAGTTATTCAACTATGTAAATATTTTGGCTCCCTGCAGGTACAAGTGAGCTGCATGCTTGGACATGCATTTGGTGCACACCATGTGAGGTGAGATGAACAAATTGGAAGGGATCAGAATTTGTAGTAACAGACAATGACCCCAAAGAGCAGGTACTTCCTGGACTGCTTATTAATTTTTATGTGGAGGTACGCATCCTGGATGTCTAAACAGCACATCCAATCTCACTGTGCAAGACAGGGAAAGATTGCTTGCACCCAGACCATCTGAAACGTGTCTCTGGGGATGAATGAATTTAGGTCACTTAAAATCTAAAATGGGGCTGAAGTCCTTGGTCTTTTTCAGCACCAAAAAAATCCCAAAGTAGTAACTGGGCCCTTTCAGGTCTGGTGAAACCTTCTGGGTGGCTTCTCTTTTGCCTAAGACATTTAAGACCTCTATTCTTGCTGTTGGTCTTTGACAGGGGTGGAATGTCTGTCAGAGGAATTAATGGAGCAGTAGAGTTGAAAGAAAGGAAATCTCATAACCCCTGGATAATTTTGCCGTCACTCAACTATCCATGATAATGACTTCCAAAGCCAAAAGGAGGAGGTAGAACCAACTCTTGAATACCTTAAGAGGGGAGTATTGAGACAAGGTCTCTGGACTGTCTCCTATACAACTGTGATTTGCTGAAGACTGTTGAGAATCCTCATCATGGTCACTACAACATCTGGGGAAGGAGAACTGTTTACTGGATCCTTTACCATTGATTTGTGTCTTCTGCAGCATTTGCTGCCTATACAAAAAACACATTTACCACAGGTTTACTGGGTTCTAAAGTAGGTTCTCAGGAGTGAAAAAAGTAACCCCAACTGCTGTCAAGGATTTGCCTTCCTTCTCCATCTTCTCCATGTGTACTCTCATCTCGAAGGAAAATATTCACTACCAAGAAAAGGAACATTCATGAATACTCCCTTGGTGTCCTCAATGAAATTAGTTACTATGAGCCAAATATACCAGCAGACTGCAATGGAGGATACTGCAGATTCAGACATAGTACTTAACTTTCTCTTTTTTCACTCCATCTGGCAAATAAGCTCATCATAATCATCATTAACCCCCATTTTTTGATTTTCTACAAAGGGTCAGGATGTCTTGTCAATTGTAGCCATCTCTCTCAGTTCAATGCCACTCTCCTTCGTGGTCTTCTTTCATATATCTCTTTGCTGGATGTCCTCATTCCCTCTTGCCTTCTTCCAGTCAGTCCCATGTCTTCTTCAAAAGACTGTCTTCTGCTTTTCTGCATATGTGCCCAAACCACCATAATCTGTTCTCTTTGACCTTTTCTGCAATGGAAGTTACTTTGGGTTCTGCTCTGATGTCCTCATTTCTTAGACTGTTCCACAGTGTGCATCTTAATACCTGTCTCAGGCACTTCAGCTTTATCACTTCTAAATTCCTTAACTGTTCTGCCTTTATTCTCCATGCAGTATTATTGGTCACACCACTGTTTTTTACACTTTACTTTTCAGCTTCTTTGGCATCCTTTTGTCATGCACTACCCCTGACACTCTGTGACAGTTGGCTGCAGCCCCTCTTGATTCTAGCTTTAACTTGCTCATTCAGACTTTCCTTCTCCTTAACCACTCTCTCATATATTTGAAGCTATTAACCTGTTCTACTTTTTCACTTCAATCTCAGTTTTTAGCTTCTTCTGATTTCTTCCATTTGCTGCCATTACAACTACCTTATCTGCACTCAGTTTCATCTCATTTGCCTTCAGCTTTGCATTCCGTTCTCCCATCTTTTGCTGAAGTTCTTTTCCTGAGTCTTCCTGTAATCCACCATCATCTGCATACAGCAACTTTGCAGATCTTTCTCTTCCAACTTGTTCGCTAATGTAGGAGTCCATCATCAGTATGAACAACAATGGGCTTAAAGTCGAACCCTGATGCAAACCCACTCCCAATGGGAACTCCTCCAAGCACTGTTCATATTTGAGTCACAGTGTCCTTGTACAAAGCCTGCAATAACTCTACCAAAGTTTCTGGTAATCTGAACCACTGTAGAACTGCCCAAATCAGCTTTCTTGAGACCTTGTCATAAGATTTGTCCAAGTCTAGGAATGCCCAGTGGGGCTCCTTCCTCACGTCTATTCTTCTGTATCTCACTGCAAACATCAGATTGGTTGCGCTGCATCCTGATCTGAACCTAAACTGCTCATCTCCCATTGCACTTTCTCCTGCTCTGTATATTTATTTATCAATCACCCTCTCCAGAACTTTAATGCAGTGTGACAGGAGTTATATACCTCTGTACTCCCCACAGTTGTGGATGTCCCTTTTGTTCTTGTACACCAGAATTAGTATGCTTATTCTCTAGTCATCTGCAAAATGCATTTCTCTCCATACTGCTATGAGTACCCTCAGGTGTCAATTCTCCAGTCCCTCCCAACATCTTGATCATCTCTTCTGTGACCTCATCTGACCCTTCTACTTTCCCTGATTTCATTTTCCTTAGTGATGTTCATACTTCTTCTAGGGTGGGCTCCTCCTCTTCTTTTGTTGCAGGCTGTTTCTGGACAGGAACAGCTTCTGTGGGGTCTTCTTCATTCTGAAGCTACTGAAAGTACTTCTTTCATCTGCCTTTGATATCCTGTGGACTGGTGAGGCATCCCTTATACAGGGTGTCTGACTATTTCCCTTATCTTGCTTTCTTTGCCTTGCAACATGTTAGAGTTTCTGATGCCTTATTCTTTGCTACTGCAACTCCTCTCATAGCCTCTCTATTAGCCAACCAGTATTCCTTCTTAGCCTAGTCCACCTTTTCTATCTCCCACTTTTTCTTGCATCCTTCTTTCTTTTGATGACTTAATGAACTTCTGCATTACACAGCCAGCTTTCCTTATGCACCTTGCTCCCACATCTGGCTCAGCCGCATATCTATATATCTGTTCTATATTCCTCACACATGCTGTTTTGAGGCGCTGCCATTCTTCAAGTCCACCTATTTTCTCTTCTTCCTGAGGTGCTAGAGCCTTGAGTAATTCATTGAACTGTTATGCTTTCTCTCCAGTGAACTTCCAGTCTTCAGCTTAGTTTCTGTTTACCTTAGAGCCTTCTCTGACAACTGCTTGCAGATGACTGCAGCAACCAGTAGTTTATGTTGTGGTGTGACTGTTTCAACGGGGATGACTTTGCAATCACTGATACTACCCCGTGCCCATTCCTTACTAGGAAGAAGTCATGTTGGCCACTCTTGCAAATGATCTTGTGACTGTCTCTCTCTTCCTGAACCATGTAGTGGCCATCATCAAGCCATTTGCCAAAATGAAGTCTAGAATGGCCACTCCATCTTTATTCCTATTGCCCCACCCATGTCAACCCAGGCAGTCCTCATATCCTGTTCTGTCTGTCCCAATATGTGCATTGAGTTCACCCATTGTCACCAACAACACATATTGCCCTGCTTTATCTAGCATGCCCTGCAACTGCTATCTGAATGCACTCCTTTCCTCACTATCACAACCCTGCTGTGGGGCATAGGCTGAGATTATGATTAGTGCCCTATCATTACACTGGGGTCTGATTTCTATAAGTCTGTCACTAATTCTGATGACATCCCTCACTGTCTTCTGAAGCCTCTCTCTCATGACAATTCCCACACCATTTCTAGTCTGTCCTCTTACTGAGTAGTAGACTCTGGATCCCAAGCCAAGTGGCTTTGCTTCACTGCCCTTCCATCCTATTTCCTGGATATACAGGATGTCCAGCCTCCTCCTTACCATCATGTCATCCACTACCAAGTTGCTTCATGCCAATAAACTTATACTGAGTGAAGCAATCCTTAATTCATGTTTGACAGGTTGATTGATTTTACGTCCATCTTTTGCTCAACAGAGCTATTCCAGGTAACCCAAGCTAGCAAATAAGCTATAATTTGGATAACTGTGTCAGACATTTCCCAGTAAACTCCATCATATCGTCCAAACAGCTAATAGCAACAGAGGGCTGAGAACAAGTTTACATGCTTTCCTATGTAGACATGAGCTCCATAATCTTTGTCCAGATGATGTACTGCAAGGTTCTCTAGAGAAGACGCCTTCTTGAAATCTGCTGCAATAACAACATGGTCAGGCTTAGGAGTCTCTAACCAGAAACTCTAGTCCTTAGGAGAACACAGTACCCTACCTGTACTTCTGTACACGAGGTTACTGCAATGCAGGAGGCCAAAGCAGCCTTGGCATCAACCCTGCCAATACTGGTTTTATCAGGGACCACCCAAGCAGTTTGTCGGGAAGACCTAACAATTTTCATCAAAGTCCACAGTAAGGATAACACAGGCTCAGATTCCAAAGCTACCTCTCTCTCATCTTCTCCAGGGCTTCCAGAAATTTGGGGTCATTCAGAGGAATGCTGGGGAGTAAGTGCCCTCATTATCTTCTAAACGAGCAGATGGAATTTTTTTTTTTGGCCTTCTTATGCACTGGTAAGGGTAAGCCAGATAAGAAAAATGCCCACCTTCTAGAAGATGGTATGTATGAAAAAAACTTCTATGGTGCCAGAGACCCATGAAAAAAACTTCAACGGTGACAGAGGCTCACCTGACCTGCTGGGAAATTTGTGATGACAGCTGGTCAGCAAAAATCCTGAGGTAGAGACTGAGACTATATGTGTGTGTGTGTGTGTGTATATATATATATATATATATATATATATATATATATATATATATATATATATATATATATATATACACACACACACACACACACACACACACACACACACACACACATATATATATATATATATATATATATTGGCTGGAGAAAGAAATCAGGTAAAAGCATAAAGACATGGCAAAAAGGCCAAAGCAAACACAAAAATTATAAATATAACTATCTATTTATTAAGCAGTATAAATGTGAGTGCTTTCGCATTGTACTATGTATAAGTAACGCTTCATCATACAATACAAAAAGGAGAACACACATCAAGGTTTAAAATACGGAAACAACCAATCACAGGTAAAAGAACAGAAAATGTCACATTCAGAACCATACGTTTTCCTGCTTACATAGTTAAAACAATAAATGAATACGATTCATAATATATATATATATATATATATATATATATATATATATATATATATATATATATATATATCAGCAAAAATCACCTTTAACTATAAAATTACTGGCGTCACAGATAATCTAAACTGCTGAATGCCAAAAGATATGAAAAGAAACTTCTCTGCATAAGAACCAAGAAAAAACACTTGAAGCACAGTACCTATTCCTACTACATAAATCAACCAAGCATTGTTGAAGCACAGCATATTGTAAGGTGCAGACCTCTGACATCTAAGGCAATACATGCTTTAAAAACTAAACATAAAAAATTCAAACTAATAGTAAAATAATAAAGGTGAATGTGAACTACTGTCACCAGAAAAGCATGAAACATTCAGAGACAAAAACAGCTGGACATGCCAAACCCAGCAAAGTATGGCTCACTACTGAAATTTCGGCACTCAAAATGCCAGGTGATGACATACAGAAAAAAAGACCACAAACATAGGAAGAGAGAGAGTTTCAAACATTGCTCTTCTCCTTAAAACTTCTTTCTGCTGGGGTGCCAAGCCACCCACATTCCCCAAACTGATATATATATATATATATATATATATATATATATATATATATATATATATACGTTCACATATATACCCACTCCAAAATCACCATACCTTGGAGAAAAGGGAATATTCTGATAAATGTCATCTCGTACTTCATTTTTAGTATTTCTGTATTTGCTCTAGAGGGTCCCAATATTTCAAACTGCTACCTCAAAGTACACATCAATGCCTCATCAAGGCAACATCTCAAGCAAAGTTGGCAGTGCCATGATTGCTCCCCAGGCTAGTGAAAGCAGATAAGGTAGACATACTAAACCTTGAGTACTTGATAATAGTTTTCAGTCTTACTCACAAACACTGGCTAATCTACAATGTATGTGCTGTACCTGTGTACTATGTATGTATTTTACCTATGTTCCAAATTTCAGCTGTACACCACAAATCTATTAATTACCTTTATTTTTAAATTAATATTTTTTTGTTTGTTCTCTTCACTGTAACTGCTGATGTGTTGCATACCACTGTAAAAACATGTCTTTTGTAATCTGTGTGTATACTGATCATATCTAAATAACTAAATGCATCTGTAATTTTTCTACGTGGAGCTTTTCTCCCTGGGCCTCTGCTGAAAAAGGGCCTTTTCGGCTCAGTCAGACACCTCCGGTTAACAAATGTCAAATAAAATAAAATAAATAAAATAAAATGCCAGTCTTCTAAAGATCAGCACCAAAGAGGTAGGCACCAATAAGGAAAGATCAGTTAGATTGGAATAAAGGGGTACAGTGGCAAAAGGGGGGGGGGTTCTATCTCCAATCAAATACACTAGTGAGATACAGATCAATAAAACATTTGGCATCCTATGAAAACAGCCTTCACAAGCTTCCTACAGTAACAATGAAAACTTGAATGGTGATGGCACATCCTGACACAACAGGTTCTGGCATTAAGGTTTATGAAACGTCCTTGTTTGAGGCCAATTCAGTAACTGCTGAACCAGAAAATGATGAAGCATGAAGCATGAATTACCAACGGGAAATTCAATTTCTCTCACATACAAAGCAGCAGAAATAGGTTTCCTAATCACATTTAAGTGAATATTTCTGACATGAGTTTTCATGGTGGTACAGCCTACCTTGAACTGTCAGAAGAAAAGTGAAGTCTCTTTGAAGCCTTCTTTTTTCAGAAACTCTACTACTCTTATGATAGACAGCAGATTTTGAGCCCAAGCATTTGAATGGCTTCAAGAGATAAAACTCCAGCATAAAAGGAAATTAAGTTGACTAGCTGTAAAAACTTAAACACAGAATCTGGTAATTTGATTCTATGTTATGATGAAGCCTTCCTTCCCATGTCAAAAACTGATAAGAAGAAACTTCTTTACAGATATCACATCTTGCAGGGATATACACATCTGCAAACAGAATAAGTAACTAGTATGCCTCCCCAACAGGAACAGCAGTGAAACCCATTCTCTGTGCCCTCAAACAATAGCACCAAAAGCAATTATATAATACTGATAACATTTAACAGCAAAACAAGTTCCCCAGACAGGAAAATATTAAACTAAATCTGAAATTTAAGAAAAAAAGGTTCAGAAAACTGCAGTAACAATGTTGATCATTAATATGTTGAAAATAAACCAATTAAGCAGGGGCAGCATTACTGGGGGTACACAGGGGCATGTGCCCCTCTATGAAAGTATGTGATCCACTAATTGCCCCAGTCCATGGAATACTAAAAACTCTTGTCCAGTTATAATCAAGCTCTTGACTATTTCATCTGAGCACACATTCTCACATCATGGGAAGAGTTCAAGGACTATAAGGTATCTACATTCTCAACAGCAGCTGGGAGTGCTTGGAATGTGATGTATTCTACTGCAATTTTGAGCAGCAAGAAGAAGAGAGTGTGTGTGTGTGTGTGTGTGTGTGTGTGTGTGTGTGTGTGTGTGCGCACGCACACGCATATGTAAAAATGCCCCACTTAGATGTTCTAGTTAAGTGACTTTCTCAGAGTCACATAGAGGCAGAAAGAATCAAAGCACTGTACGCTCATGAAAAGCTTGGAGCCTTAAACCTCAACTGCCAAATCTCCCTTATCTTCTTCTTTTTTTTTTTTTTTTTTTTTGAGAAATTGATCATTAAAGTTTTATAGTTTTCATTGCTGAGAAAATGTATGTCTATTCAACACCTGTCGTGGTTCTGTTAATCTTTTAAGAGAACTAGAGTTGAGGATGACATAATGGTTAAGGTGTTTATCTTAAAGACACAAGGTGCAGTGTTTGATTCTCACATGGGGTAACTGGTTAGCCTAGTACTTACCTATGAACCTACTGTCACTTAAGGCTCTGACCTGTTAATAGATTGCTCCCTTAACTCAAAATTACAGGGTGTGAATTCCCCACATTCATTTGCCTACAGTGTGACTGTGAGCAAGTCATTGAGACAGTACTCCTGGGTCACCTGTGAAAAGGGGCACTTTCTCCAGTGAGTTTACCTGGCTAACAAATAGCTACAAATGTTGTTTTTCTTTCGGCTTTTCCCAGTTAGGGGTCACCACAGTGGAACTCCAGTCCGCTAATGATTGGCAGTAGATTTATACGGTGCCGAGGTGCCAGCTTGACGCCCAACCTTCAACAAAGCCACGCCCATTCAAGCATGTCTTTCGAACGCTACTCAACTGCAGGGAGGACGTGCAGACTCCACACAGAAGGCACTCCAGCCGAGAATCAAACGGGAGAACCTCTTGCTGTGAGGCGACAATGCTACTGCTGCACCACCGCGGCTTAGCATTTGAAAATTGCCTCTTTTGCACACCATCCCAATTACCTTTGATTTTCATAGTTTCATAGTTTAGTACTAGGCTATCTGCCCTGGGGCATTTGTAAGCCTAGCCATAGTGATGTGGCTTTCGCCACCCCATGAAATGGTACAAAAATGCACAGAATAGATTTAGAATACTGTGCCTCTGTCTAGTAGTGACACAGTGAAGGTCCCCTTATATAATAGAATTAGTTTACTGTGCCCCTGTCTAGTAGTGACACAGATGTGACCCCTGGGGTAAACTTACGATCTCCCATCCACTCATCAAGATTTCTCTTGAAGAGAGTCAGTGAGGGGCTCTGCCTAACATGAACTGGGATCTTGTTCCAGAGCATGGGAAGCCTCTGGGTTATGAATCTATCCCTCCAGCATGTCCTATTCATACTTGTGCCGAGGTTTAAGTGTTTAGCTCTCGTGGTCCTGATGGATTTGGATTTTTTGAGGTGGAGCATGTCCATCAGTTCCTGATTGGACATGGCCTTGTACGTCAGGCAGAGATCACCTCTGAGCAGGCGGTATGCTACTGAATAGAGCTGGAGTTTATTTAGTCTGGCAGAATAAGACATATCCAAAAACACAAAAACGAACCAGAAAGGAATGATAAATCCACAGCGTTTAATCCACAACGTTTAATTCAAGGTAGCGAATGGTAAAAACAATAAAATGTGAAGCGCTTTTCGTCTGGATTAGTATCCAAACTTCATCAGACAAACAGTTCATACTAGATACAACAGATTCAAATAGTTCGCTCATCGTGCACTGACCAATCAACTGTGTTACAGTGTAACAAGTTGTTAAAGAAACAAACCCTTATATTCAAAAAGACTTCTTTCTTTATACTTTACATTTGTTTTGCAGTAAAAACATATCATTTATGCGTGTATTTAAAAGTCGAATTCAATGTAATGCTTTTTATACATATGTCTTAAGATTGGATGTATAATTTCTCCAAGAGGTTTTCCTTCTTTGTAAACCATCTTACGGACACATATCACAGTTCTCCCAGTACTGCATATTTAGTACATATATATATGTGTAAAATGCATAATGTATTTTACGTGTGTATCTTAAAAAATGAAGATGACATTTCTCCTAGGGGTTTTCTTTCTTCACAAGAGATCTTAGAGACAAATGTCACAGTTTTCCGATACTGCGTGTATAGTGCACTAATTAAAATCGGAAAAAAACATTTTTATAGTTTACGAGCAACTATAAGATCTCTATGATAAATCGTTATGTGCCATTAATTTATCTTAATGACTAAGTAGTTGCTAGATTCTTTATGCTAAAACATATTCTTGTAAAATTCATAAATTAGTTTTAAAAAAACTTCTATTCTAATACCTTCTTTAAAATTAGTGTTTTTTACTATTTCATTTAAACTATAATTAAATGTGAGGAACCAAATAATACAAAAAATAAATAACTGATTTATAAATTTAAATAAATTTATGTGTACTACAAGTGGAATGAACTACTTTTGTATGAGTCGAATTATTAGTACTTTTAGTATATAAAATCTTTTATACCATTAATTATTATTTGTAATATTTAATAATTGAATCATTATCGAACCACCAAGAACATGTATACAATAATTGTATCATTCAAACTGATCATATGTAAAAACTTAAAAACAAGTTAAAGCTAAAGTATATAACAGTTTGATTTACCCAGCAACAGTTCTAATCTGTTTATAAACGCCGTATTGTGATTCCAACACGTCACGTGTTGGAATCACAATGCGCTTATAAACAGATTAGAACTGTTGCTGTAAATCAAACTGTTATATACTTTAGCTTTAACTTGTTTTAAGTTTTTACATATGATCAGTTTGAATGATACAATTATTGTATACATGTTCTTGGTGGTTCGATAATGATTCAATTATTAAATATTACAAATAATAATTAATGGTATAAAGATTTTATATACTAAAAGTACTAATAATTCGACTCATACAAAAGTAGTTCATTCCACTTGTAGTACACATAAATTTATTTAAATTTATAAATCAGTTATTTATTTTTTGTATTATTTGGTTCCTCACATTTAATTATAGTTTAAATGAAATAGTAAAAAACACTAATTTTAAAGAAGGTATTAGAATAGAAGTTTTTTTAAAACTAATTTATGAATTTTACAAGAATATGTTTTAGCATAAAGAATCTAGCAACTACTTAGTCATTAAGATAAATTAATGGCACATAACGATTTATCATAGAGATCTTATAGTTGCTCGTAAACTATAAAAATGTTTTTTTCCGATTTAATTAGTGCACTATACACGCAGTATCGAAAACTGTGACATTTGTCTCTAAGATCTCTTGTGAAGAAAGAAAACTAGGAGAAATGTCATCTTCATTTTAAGATACACGAAATACATTATGCATTTTACACATATATATATGTACTAAATATGCAGTACTGGGAGAACTGTGATATGTGTCCGTAAGATGGTTTACAAAGAAGGAAAACCTCTTGGAGAAATTATACATCCAATCTTAAGACATATGTATAAAAAGCATTACATTGAATTCGACTTTTAAATACACGCATAAATGATATGTTTTTACTGCAAAACAAATGTAAAGTATAAAGAAAGAAGTCTTTTTGAATATAAGGGTTTGTTTCTTTAACAACTTGTTACACTGTAACACAGTTGATTGGTCAGTGCACGATGAGCGAACTATTTGAATCTGTTGTATCTAGTATGAACTGTTTGTCTGATGAAGTTTGGATACTAATCCAGACGAAAAGCGCTTCACATTTTATTGTTTTTACCATTCGCTACCTTGAATTAAACGTTGTGGATTAAACGCTGTGGATTTATCATTCCTTTCTGGTTCGTTTTTGTGTTTTTGGACTTGTTAGAATAAGACATATGTTGGAGACCCTTGATCCTCTTGGTGAGGTACTTTTGTGGTCTCTCCAGCTGTTGCAAATGCCGGGTGAGATACATACCAAATGGGGCACTGTACTCAATCATGGGTCTGATGAGGGAGGAGTATACAGGTATAATGACATCCTTGGATCTGGATGTGAATCCCTTCATGATAAGGTGTGCAAGGTAGAATGTTTTTCTAACCACTTTGGCAACGTGGGTGTCAAATGAGAGGTCGCTGTCAACTTGGGTCCCTAGGTCTCTGATTACTTTTTCCGTACTCAGTGGGTTGCTGTCTATGTGATAATTTGTGGGTACTTTGTTTTTCCCAAAGGGGATGACTATACATTTTTGGCATTTAGTTTAAGGCCATGACTCCGCACCAGTTGTCAGTTTCTGTGAGGCCTTTTTGTAGGATGTATGTGTCCGCTGGTGTATCGACTATGGCGCCTAGTTTGCAGTCATCTGCGAACTTTGTCAGCCACAACCCTCCCATGTTTGCTTTAACATCTGAGAAGTAAATGCCGAACAAGAGGGGTCCCAGGACAGATCCCTGTGGGACACCACTTGTGACTGGCTTTGAGTCTGACATTGCTCCAGCGATTTTAACTTTATGGGTTCTGTCCTTTGGCCAGTTTGCAACCCATCTAGTGACATAAGGGTTTACGCTTAAGCTGTTGAGCTTATCTATGATGCCTGAGTGGGGTATTGTGTCGAAGGCCTTAGCCAAGTCCAGGTAGGCTGTATGGACTGCTTTGCCCTCATCAATGGCTCTAGTGACTGTTTCAAAAGTCAACCAGGTTCAAAAGGCAGGATCTGCCCTTTACAAAGCCGAACTGGGTGGGGTCAAGTGTCTGTAGGTCCCCAATGTCTCTGTTTATGAGTTCCATAATGATTCTTTCCATAGCTTTGCAGACCAGGCTGGTTAAGCTTATGGGGCGGTAGTTCCCAGGGTCTGTAGAGGTACCCACTTTGTGGAGTGGGACCACTGTTGCTGTACGCCAGTGTTCAGGTACATATCCTGTAGTAAGGTTAAGGTTAAATAGCATTTTTATGCGGGTTTAGCTCCTCTTGGAGTTCACGTAGCACGCAACCCGGGATACCGTCAGGTCCCATTGATGCTGTGTTTTTAGCTTTGTTGAGGGCGGCTCTCACTTGGACATCTGAGATGACAGGGAGATTACATTCAGCTGGGATAAGTATTTCTTCTTTTGGGGGTGAGGGAGGGGAGAAATTTGCACTGAGCCTGTCAGCCAGAATGTTGGCAATATCTGTGGGTTCAGTGTATTTTTTGTTGTTGTGAACTAACTCTGAGCATATCTGAGGGTTTCCGCCCAGGTTTCTAACGTAGTTGAAGAAGGCTTTGTGGTTATCTTTAGTGTCCTTGGCGATTTTTCTCTCAAAGTTGGCCTTGGATGTTTTTATCAGAAAGTAGTTTTCTGCTAGTGTTGATCAGAGATGTCTTCCCTTTATGGGATTTTGCTCTGTCGTGCAGTAGCTTCCTTCTTTTGTTATACAATTTGTTAATGGCTGAGGTCCACCAGACAGGACGCTTGCCTTTGGTGGAGAGGGACTTGGATTTATTTGGGATTGCATGATCCATGCATTCTTGGAGATGTCCATAGAAAGCATTTGTGAAGGATTCAGCGTTGTGGGATGTGGTATCCACTGGCCCAGTGGGCTTAAAGGATACCATCTCAGTCTTAAGAAGAGTGAAGTCTGCTTTTGAGAAGTTTTTCACTGTGGTCTTTGTGCTGGGGTGGAGGTGGGATATGTATATCCAGGGTGATTAGTTTGTGGTCAGATCTCACTAGTGAGGGGTATACCTCCGGTGTGGAGCATTTTGTCCCCATGTTTGTGATGATCAGGTCTAGTATATTATCTCCCCTAGTGGGAGAGGTGACTAGTTGTTCCAGTGCATTTGAATTTATGAATTCCAGGAACCTTTGGGCTAGGGTGTTAGGGCTAGAATAATGTACCCAATCTATGTTTGGGTAGTTGAAGTCTCCCAGTATGATGGTATTTTGGGATACATTCATATCCTCCAATGTCTTCAGGAAGGCTGAGTGGGGTTCCTGAGATTGGGAGGGTGGTCTGTAACATGCTACCAGTTGTATAGCAGTTTTGCCTATGGTTAGTTGCACCTGTATGTTCTCCGATGCTTCATGTGTTGCTACTAACTTGGAGGTGTGGGTGTCCTTGATGAATATGGACACTCCCTCCTTTGTGGTTCGCCCAGGTTTTGGGGCGAAAAGCATGATACGAGGTATAGCCTGGTAGCGCTGGGGTGCTCTCAGGTGCCTTGAACCAGGTTTCAGTTACTGCACAGACGTCGATGTTCTCCATACTGAGGAGTGCATCGAGTGCCTGCATCTTGAGGTTTAGACTTCTGGCGTTGAGCAGCATTACCCTTAGTTTTTCCATTTTGTTTTCTAAGGAGGTGGGTTTGTCTTTTGAGCCTTGCCTAAAAAGGCACTATGGGGTGGCAAGAGCCTTAGCCAATATCCGGAAGCCCAGTGGTGACAGGTGCAAGCCGTCCCTTGCGAAGCAGCGTGGCTTGTCCAACATGTCATCTCAGGCAGACAGACATTGGATCCCCTTAGAATGACACCAGTACTTGAGCCAATTATTAAAGCTGATCATCTTGTCTTTGTATTGTGGCATCATTCTTGGTGAGGGCAAGATTCTGCACAGGGTCAGGGTCATACCAGCCTGGGCTACATAATCAGAGAGCTCCTCTATGTCTCTTTTCATGTAGTCCAGGGAGGTACGTCTCAGGTCATTCACGCCAGCATGGACAATGACGGAGTCATATTTGTACTTGTTTTGGAGTGACCTGAGTGCATGTGTTATGTGGCGGATCCTAGCTCCCGATAGGCAGCTCACAGTCACCCTCTCCTTGTTCAGCCTGGTAAGCGGGACATCAGTGTGTCTGACTATAGAGTCACCTATTACTAGTGTATCAGGCATGGTGTTTGGCCTTAAGGGCTGTGAATGATTGACACACTGATTTATTGAAGTATGTGTTGCATGTGTTTTGTTTTGAGGTTGTGGAGGGTGTCTGCTTTGGGAGCCTCTGTTGTTTTGGTAAGTTTTTTATTAGAACCTCCGAGTATGTCTTTGTGCTTTTATGTGTTTGGTTTGCAGTTGTGGTAGGTCTATGTGGGACTGGGTTTGTTGTGTGTGTAGTTACCATCTCCTCCTGTCTGGTCATGCCAGCCCTGAGTTGAGAGAGTTCAGCCTCCAGTTTGGCTATATAGTTGCATCTCTCACATGTATTTGTGTTTGTTGGGAGGAGGAGAGGGTTGTCTGTGTACATGAGACAATTGTAGCATTGTCTCAAGATACCCAGATTAACCAGCTGAACTGGAGAGGACGCCAGTAATCTACCACTCGACATGCAAGAACAGTATAAGGGAGTGCTGTGCCTTTAAGGGAAGTGGATATTCACAGGGTGGTAGGTGGATGTAGTGCTTACTTAGTACGAGAGTGCTTACTTAGTAGAGAAGTTTTGAGAACAAGTGCTAGGTTTATAATATAGCGAGTAGTCTGATTATACTAATAGTAGAGCTTCCTTAAGGGAAAATTTGAAGAGCAGACTTTGCGGAGCCAGAAGAAGTTTAACCTTGTTTAACCGCGCTGCTATGCACAACCACGCAAAGCCGTGCAAACGTGGATTTTAAACAGGGAACTTCAAAAGAGCTAGAAATGGTCCAAAACAACCAATTACTGCAGCTCTTGTGCTGAGGTCACATCCTACAGGGACAGGTAGGCTGCTCAAGGCTCCCCACTCCCACTGGTGAGCAAAGAAACTTCCTTCTATCCAAGTAAGGTAATGGACAACACAGGAACTACACCACAGCCCAGAATACAGCAATGCCTGTAAACTGGTCTAAACTAGTCGAGGAGAGGCGGGAAAACAAGGATTTTTTTTTTGTTTTTAGATAGAAACACACAGAAAATGCAGAAACAGTAATAAATCAGTTACACAGGCTAGCACACTTTAGTGGGCAGCCTCAACAGTTAAATTAAAACAAACAAACAAACAAACTTTCGATCAAATTCGACTAAAATGTAATTTTAAGTGCAGATATTAAAATAATGCAGCAAACAGCTAAAAAAACAGTTTAAGCTTGTTTAGGGTAAGCTAGAGAAGCTATTTCAAGTAAAAAAACAGCAAAGATACTTAAATCCAGAAAGTAGTCGCTTTTCTGAGTTCTCTGTAGCTAGGAGCACAAGGAGCTTGTCTGAGTAGTATAGCCAGAAAAAAACGCCCAGAGGCGGATTTTAAACAGGGAACTTCAAAAGAGCTAGAAATGGTCCAAAACAAATTCTAGAGAAAAAATTTTGAGAATTATTTTTGAATCTGCCTTGTAAAAGTTGTGGCTTTCTGGCAAAATTGCTGTGGATTACCATCACTATATAAGTCAGACATACGAGTTGTTTCAGACTTTGCATCCTTCAGAACATGCTTGCTAATGCAACTTTCAAAATATATAAAATGTAAAATCCACTCCTAATTATTGAGTCTTTGTTTTTGATTCTTGATCTAAGGAGTTGGGAGGTCATGCCTGGTGGGAAATGGGATGCACTTTATGGTTCTCAAAGTAGTGAGTAGAAAAACATTTCTCAGTCATTATTATGTATTTCTGAATTCATTTTACCACAAACAAACATTTGAATGTATGCTGTCATGCAAGGGGCTGTATGTTGGTCACATCTGTGTGCGTGTGTGTGTGTGTGTGTGTGTGTGTGTGTGTGTGTGTGCGTGTGTGTGTGTGTCTTGCATTACAGAGTAGTTATGGTGTAAAGGAAGAGATTGATTGTATTAAACAGGCATGTCATCAAATGAGCCATGTTCTTTGAGCATGATCCTTGGTTTAATTGCTTTGTTGAATGTTGACAGTGTGCTTATTCCTCTGTAAATAAAGCATGAAGTCTACAAGTTTAATGTTAAAAGAATGAATTTTAATTTAACTTGAATTTTTGCAGGCACAAAGGTGTGAAATGTGCTGTGTTGGGCTACAACAGTTTGGTACTTAGTGCAAATAAGTTAAGGCTATGAGCTGTTAATGAGCTGTTCCCTATAGTATAGCTTTTGATTTCCTTATCCTTCTTATGACTGTTTTTGCTGTAAAATTTTTAATAAAAGTTTTAAACTAAATCCATATCCTGTGATCATTGCAAAAGTAAAGAAGTAAATAGTATGCACACTGACAGGTTTTTAACTCTGTTTTAGAGTAACTGGGGAGAGACAGCTGCATAATGGAATAATAGTATGGTTGCCGGTATGGGGGGGGGGTGAGACTGGTCCATTACACTACCTTGAGCTCCATTTGGGCAAGATTCAGTTCTGCTGTCATTGTTTAGAAACTGCTCAAGTATTTAGCCTCATATGTATGCCCTACCTTTTTGTTTTTTTTTATCTTTTAAACCAAGTAAAGGAGCACCATCTATTTAAGTGGGTTACTCAAAGTCACACAGAAGACGAATGGAGATTGAAAGAATCAAACCCTGTACCCTTGACTACAGGAAGCAGCTCATGTAAATTTACGGCCTTAATCCTCTGCATTAACTACCAGACCTTCATAACCATCTTTATTTTCTAATAAATCACTGATGGTTAAAATCACTACAGTTTATAGTTAGACAGTGATGCCAATTATTAGAATATCATAGGTTCATAGGTAACTACTAGGCCTAATGACCACCAGGACTTTTATAAGCCTGGCTGTGCAACCCAACTCAATTGTGTCCCTATGTATCATGGGCATTTATTAGGAAGGAGTACGATAGTTAGGAAGATTCTAGAGGTTATGTGGGGGCTATATTACTTTGGAAATTACTGTGTGCCTCTGTCTATCAGACAAAGCCAACTTTGATTGGGTCCAGTGTCTGAAGGTTGCCTATGTCTTACTGATCATTTCCATGATAATTCATTTTATGGTTTTGCATATTGGACTAATCATACTAATTGGTAAATAGTTCCTGGGGCCAGTTGACAATCCTCACTTGTGAAACTGGATAACTCTTGCAATCCTCCATCCTCTTGGTACAAAGCCTGTTTTGAGGCTATAGCTGAAAAGTGACTCAAGTGGTCCTGATAAGTCATGTTTCAAGCTATTTAGAGGACATCCTAGGATAGTGTCAGGGCACATTGAGACTGTGTTTTTGGGTTTAGTGAGCACTGCCAGGAGCTGCTCCCTGTTAATAGTTGGTGGGGTTATGCTATGTATGTCAATGGGGGGAGGCAAGGGGAGTGGAGGGTGAAGTTTGAGCTGAATTTGTAAGTCTGCAAATTTGACATGTCGTTCTGCACAGTGAAATTGGCACCAATGACCACCAGTTCAGCACACTGATGAGTGCTGCCTTTGAGGTTTCGAACATAACTGCAGAAGGCCTTGTGGTTCTCTTCAGCCGGTGAAGCTATCGTGACTTTGTAATTGTCCATACTGAACTTAATTAATCCTCTTAGTCTCCTGTTTACTTTAATAATAATAAAACTACTATCATTATGGGAGTTTCTCTTCTTGATTTTACCCGTATCTTTTATCCTTTTGTTGTATACCCTATTAAGATTAGTCTCCCATCAGTATATTTTGTTTTCAGAGTTTGTTTTGGACTTACTTCTAGAAGGTACAGCAACCTCTACACAGCCATTTACATGGTTGTGGAGGGTCTCTTTGAACAACTCTGCATTGGTTGCTTTGAACTCCAGGTTGGGAGGGGCACTTAATTTTGACAAATTGTAAGTTATGTATTCACCATAATTAGGTATCTGCTTTGTTCATTTTCATTCTTCCTCAACACATGGGTTTGGAACCGACCCTCAGAACTGACTCAGCCACATACTCTACACTTTGGATCCAATTCTCGTGGTCCTCCCACTACCCATAATGCCCTTATCCATCCTCAATACCTCAGAACAAGTTTGTTGCCATAAATACCCTATAACTGGAAGCTGTCGTGAGACTAACAGGCAGGGATCTGAACTGGTAATGACCATCTCCAAGCCAAAAGCACAGATATCTTCGAGAGCACCTGTTTATTTTGATGTGATAGCATACATCTTGAAGATCTACAGAGCACATCCAGTCGTCCTTCTATAGAAAAGGAAGAATGGACTAAAATGTGACCATCCAGAACTTGGAGTTCTTCTCAAATTGGTTTAGATGACTGAGATCCAGAATAGGTCTCAGATCCCCTGATTTCTTTGGTACTAAAAAGAACCTCGAGTAAATTCCGGATCCTGCTTTGTCTGGTGGGACCCCATGCATGACTCTTTTTTCTAGCAGCTTTTGGATTTCTAATGCTACTAACTCCTTCTGACTGGGTGGAACAAAGGGGAGACTTCTTTTTTGTGAAGGGTTTTGTGAAAAGGGCATGAAGTATCCTCTGGATATGATCCTTTCCACTCAAGAATCTCTTGTGATGGCTGTCCAGGTGTCTGGGTGAAGACAAAGAACCCTCAATTGCCTTCAGAGAAAAACAGTCAAGCCACCTTTCAGGAGTGCTGAAAAAGCCTGCTGATAAAGAATCTCTAGACCCTTGGTTCTACAGAACCTCTCTGCCACAAGGACAGCATCTTCCATTATTATTTCCCTCTCTGCCCCTGCGAGAAAATTCTACACATGAATCCTGAAAAGGTCCTTGAGATTTTTGGAAACACATCTTCTTACCATCATGCTGATTCCTAGAGAAAGGCCTTTAAGGGGTAAAGAAACAGTTTCCAACAGCAGACAAAGTTCTTCTATCCTTCTAACTGCGGAAAAGTGTGTCTAACTGTAGGCCCAAATAGGGAAGATCCATCAAATGGAGCACTGATGAAAGAGGATTTAAATGGCTCCACAAAATCACACAGTCTCATCCAGGCATGTCTCCTTATGGCTATGCCCAAACCAGCAGCCTGTGAGGAACCTTGAGCAGGGTGAGATATTGACCTCATGGATGCATTGGATATAGATTGTAGTTGGCCAGTTGGGAAGAATAAGTTTTCTCTTCCTCTGCTGACATGGACCCTGGGGTAAGAATTCCATGATCAAGCCCCTGTGTAATCTAGTAAAATGTGTCAGGTAGCGAAGCAACCTTAAGTCAAAGGTCACTGAAGCAAAAACATGCTTTCCAAACCTGTTCAATACTCTATACTCCCTGTTAGGAGGATGGACAGAGGAAATCTGTTCAGCTAGTTTCTTTTTGGTGGCTGCCGACACAACCATAGCATCTACAAGAGTACCCATACTCCAGTACTGCCTATCTTTGCAGGCTCCTAAAATCTTGTCCAGGTGTGACGGATATGGATAGGCTCCACAGAATCTGGTTCCTTCCATGCCTGGTGGGAGACAAGGTCTATGAAGTCATCCTCCAGAGGGTGGTAACCCAAGACATAGATGGACCAGACTAGAAGGCTTCCAGAAACACCAACTCCTCTTGGGAAAGCTTTTGGGAGGACCAACCACCTTTTTTGGTGCAGGATCTCTAAAATTACTTTGATGGAGACATCTTCAGGTGAGTACCTAAATGAAGAAGTTGTGGATGCAGGACGGGATAACTTTCTAGGAGGCTCCTGCAAAAAATGAGATCTATGCCTGGGGAGATGGGTTCAGGAGAAAATCTCGGGCTCCAGATCCGAGGACACCTACTTATAGAGGTTGTCATACCCAAAGGTGTTGGATCTGCCAGTTTTTGGATTTTGGAGGGTGGCTCTGAACTCGGAGCAGATAAAGGAGATGGCGCAGGTGAATGATTTTTGTGTTCCTTCAGGTCCGATGGTGTTTGCTTTTAAGCAAGGGTTTGAGCACAAGACATAGAAGCAACAAAAGAGGATGAAGCTGGTAAAAGACCCTTCAGGACCAACTTATTCTGCCTATCACTAAATGCCCTTGAATTAAAGCCAGCACAGATCTGACATGAAACTTGTAGATGAGAAGGGGCTACACAATATATGCACTCTCCGTGTGTATCAGAACTGGGTAACTTATACCCACAGGAAGTCCACTTCTTAAAGCCAGTTGGCTTGCCAGCCGTAACAACAACCAAACACTAGCCAACCACAAAATAGCAAGAAAGAAGGAAAGAAAAGAGACACTCTAGCAGAAATCTTTTCCAACGAAAGTTTTGTTTAAAGATAGAAGAAAAGAAAAGAAAAAAAAGAGGGAAGAATACCTAAACAGTAAAAGAAGGCCTTGTACCAACAATGGTACAAAAGGTTACCTAAATGGAAATCTGAAGGTAAGAAACAGTAAATGGAGGAAATCCAAATAGAAATATATACTAAAATTATGGCATTAGAAGGAAAAAATTAATCGTATCTACTCACACCTATAAGGCACCCTAGAGCTAGAGAGAACACAACCCGACTGAATCTGAGGTAATAAGGCAAGTTAAGGACACTATGGGTAAAGGGAGGAGCTCGAGAGTTGTATCCCAAAATCTAGAGATTGGCCAAGTTGGATCTAAGGGTTGGATCTGAAACTCATACATAGAGGAGTGAATGAATGAAAATGACAACATCAAATCTAATGTTGTCCTCTTCTTTCTTCCTCAACACATGGGACAGATGACCTTGGGTGGCTCTCAGGCAAGGATATTTCAGAGTACCACTGAGCCAAAGACAGCTCTACTTCTGGATATTAGATCCAATTTGTAATGAGTAACAAATGTAGCAAAAGTATGTGAATTGGACCATATGACTGCTGCACAAATATCATCAATAGATGTTCTTGATCCAAAAGGAGATAAAGTAGCCATGGATCTAGCTTAGTGAGGTTTAGGTGGTTTAGGTAGGGAAATGCCCTGTTGAGAAGAGATCCAAGAAATGCAATCTGTGATCCATTAAGTAACTTTAGAAACTAGATAACTCAGTCTTTTTGGAGAGAAGGAAACACATAGCTAATCTGATTTTCTGAACTGTTTTGTCCTGTGTAGTACACATGTCTCTCTCTGTGCCCTTATTGAAATTGTAGCATGGATTCTCCTTTATTTGAAAATTTTGGAAAGAAAACCGTTAGGTGAATGGATTGGTTAATGTTTGATTCAGAAGTTACGTTAGGTAAAAAAGAAGGGTTAGTTCATAAAGAAACCCTGTCTTTATGGAAGACAATGTAGGGAGTCTTTGATGAAACAGCCTGGAGTTCAGAAATTATTCCAGTAGAAGTAATAGCTACTAAGAAGACAGTTTTCCATGAAAGAAATTTTGAGTCATTTTTTGCTGAAGGTTCAAAGGGTTTTTGAGTCAGGCCTTATAGCATGACTGTCAGATCCCAGGGAGAAGCAGGATCCTTTATTGTTGGCATGAGGAGAAAATTTCCTTTAATAAAAGCTTTACTTAACTTCGATAAAAGCTTTACTTAACTTCGAAGAGGCCAAAGAATAATTTCTTTCTCCTATATGAAAATTAGACATGGTAGCCAGCTGCAATTTAATTGTAGAAAAACTATCTCCTTCTTTAAAGAGAACAGTCAAAAATTCAAGGATAACAGAAACCAGGGCAAAAAAGGGGTCAATATATTTTTTTCAATGTCCAAAGGGAGAATCTTTTCCACTTACTCTTGTAAACCTTCTTGGTAGAATCTTTTTGTGAGGATAACATTACTGTACGTACTTGGGAAGAAAGCCTGAGCTGTCTGACTATCATTGGATGTGGAAAAACCATGCAGTTAGCTTAAGGGCTTGGATATTGGGATGGCTCATTCCTGAGGGGTGTGAAAGGAGATTTGGAAAGGGTTTCACTATCCATGGAGGATAAAGATGCCCTGGGAAGGGGAACTACAGAAGTCTAGGACAACAGGGGGCAATGAGGATGACTGAGCTCTTCAACTGGGTTGCTTTCTGTAGAAAACTGGGAATCAAGGGAAGTGAAGGATATGCATAGAGGAGACCGGATGGCAAAACATGAACTACAGCATCTCTCAGTGCCTCCTCCGAGGGGGAATCAGAGGAAAAAAACTTGCTGTACTTGATGTTGTGAGGGGAAGCAAAGAGGTTGCAGCAAGGTTGGCCCCAACAACAAAAATTCTCTTCCGCCACAGACTGTTTGAGAGACCACTCGAGCAGCATCAAAATGGACCTGCTTAATTTGTCCGCTAACATGTTGGTTTTCCCCGGTATGTGCATTGCAGCTAGAAAGCCGTTTAAGGTGATCGCCCATTGTTACATTCTCATGGCCTCTATGCAAAGAGGGTAAGATCGGGCTGATGTAAACAGACAACAGACACGTTGTTGGTCTGAACTGCAATAGTCCCTAAAGGAAAAGCATCTTGAAATGCCTGCAGTGCTAACAAGACTGCTTTCATCTCCAGTATATTGACATGTGAATTGGCCTCTGGGGAGACCACGTGCCTTGGACCGTCTTTCCCAAGAAATGCCCCCCACCCAAGCTGGGAGACGTCCATAGTCACTGTGGCCACTCAGGGAGGTAAAACAAAGGGTTGGCCTAGATAAATGTCATCTGACTGGACCCACCACTAGATGTGACATTTGCAAATTGGGGTAAGTCTGACTGGAAAAGATAAGGATTGTCAAAGAACAGACCACTGAACAGCTAGAGTCCATTGAAGAACCTGCATATAATATCGTGCTAAGGGAAGTAATACTATGGCTGCTGCCATAGATCCCAGCACTTGAAGAATGAATCTGACTACAGCAGATGGATGGGAAAGAATGTGATGAACCTGAGATCTGTGAGTGTTTATGCGATGAGTTGGCAATGATACAATTTGCATTGTTGTGTTCAAATGTGCACCAATAAACTCCAGGCTCTGAACTGGTGTCAACTTTGGTTTGGTATAATTTATTGTTATCCACAGCGACTGGCAAATCCAGAGCAAACAGTCCCTGGATTATTGAAGGAGATGAATGAAGGGGGCAGTGAGGAGCCAGTCATCCAGATATGGAAACAATCAGAATCCTTTAAGTCTTAGTTAACCAGCTACCACTCCCATTCATTTGGTATGCTCCCTGGGGGCTGTGGTGAGTTGAAGGGGCAGGGCTCTGAATTGGTAACAACTGTCTCCCAGGAGAAAGTGCAAATGGCTTCTGGAGCTCCTGTCTATTTTAATGTGATAGTACGCATCCTGAAGATCTATGGAGTACATCCAATCATCCTTGTGAAGAAATGGCAGAATGGACTGAACTGTGATCATTTGTAACTTTGACATTTTTATGTACTGATTCAATCTGCTCAGATACAGAATTGGTCTGAAGTCCCCTATGTTTTTGGACACTAAAAAGAAGCATGAGTAAATTCTGAATCCTATCTGTTCTGGCGCAACCTCTTGGAAGACTCTTTTGTCTAGCAGCTTTTGAATTTCTTGCTCTGCTGCTTTCCTCTGGTTGAGTGGAATGTCAGGAAGCTTCTCCCTTTTGCAAACAGAAAGTTGGAAAAATGGAATGGAATAACCTTGGGATATTATTCTTAGCACTCATGAATCTTCTGTTATATTTGCCCAGGCATCTGGGTGCAAGGACAATCATCCTCAACTGCCTCCAGAGGTGCACAGTCTGACAGCACTTCAGGAGTGCTGGAAGGGTCTGTCCAGAAAGGAATCACAGTAACTCTGGTTTTGCATGCCTCCTCTACCTCTAGGGCAATGCCTACCATTATAACTACCTTCTCTGCCACTGGAGGAGTTGTCCCCAGGAAAATCTTGGACAGGTTCATGACATCAGCGGAACCACATTTTCTTACTGCCTCTTTGATTCCTAGAAAAGGTTCACTCATGGGTAGAAAACTTGATTTCCATGGCAGACAGAGTTTTCACTTCTTGTTTGCTGCAGGTAAGCATCTCTTTAACCAATGGACCAAATAAGGATGTGCCATCAAAGGGGGCAATGATGAATAACATCTTAAAGGGCTCCATAAAATTGCATAGATGCATCTAGGCATGTCTCCTGATGGCAATGCCTGAACTGGCAGCCCCTGAGGTTCCTTCAGCTGTGTAACAAATCAATCTCATGGAAGTGTTGTAAATTGTCAACAGATTGGCCAGTTGAGAGGATGGTCTCTTGAAATCCTCTGCAGACATGGACTCAGAGATAATGTGATAATTCCTTACTCAAATCTCTCAGCAATCTTATGAAATGTGCTACGTAATTAAGAGACTACAGTGTGAAGGTTGCTGAGGGAAAGACTTTCTTTCCAAATCTGTCCAGCACACTAGACTCTCTGTTTGGCGGGTGGACAGAAGAGCTCTGTTCTGGTAGCTCATTTTTGGTGGCTGCAACCACCACATCATCTACTGTGACTCCTTTGCTCCAGTGGGGTCTATCCTAGGGAGGAGCTAAGAATTTGTCAGGTCTTTTTGGAATGGGTTTGACTGTATCTAGCTGCTTCCATGCCTGTCAGGAAACTAAATCAATAAGCTCATCTGCACAGGGTCTAACCCCAAGATGTAGATGGGTCAGAACCAAAAGCTTCCAAAAATACTGATTCCTCTGGGGAAGGAGTTTTGGAAGACCAACCACCTTTCTGTCTGAGGATCTCTAATGAGGATATCTAATGTATTAGCCTTCAAAGGTGATATCATCAGGTGGTGATCTGGGGGACCTTTATCCGTCATCAAAAGCAGTATCCTCAGTGAGAGAGTTCAGCGGGGAATCTAAGTGCCTCCTCTTGCACGTTCTTTTCCAAGGGATTTTAGGGGAGATATCCGAATAGAGGGGGAGTTCCTCTACAGGAACTGCTTAGAAGTTAGCTGGAACTGGCTGCCCCTGTGGAATATTTTGGATCCACTCAAAGCTTTTAAGTGAAGAGAGAACAGTGACCGGATCTGAGGGATGAGAAATCAGTTCTCTAAAAAGAGAAAAGGCCCTTTCCATGACCTCAAAAGCAGAAAGGCCCAGAGAAGCCATGGCCTACCTAATCAGAGCCAAGACTTCCAGTAAGGTAGATCAATCCATGCCTTCAAGGATGGAACTGGACCCAAACTATTCAGCACCAAGGATCACAAGAGCAGGGATGAATCCAATAACACTGGAGTTGATCCTGGCCCCACGGATTTGGTGCTGACACTCTGGCTCCGGGACCCATTTCAATTCAAAGGCATAAGAGCAGAACTAGTCAGGGATGCCATCAGAGTTGAAGAAGAAATTTTCTTTAGATCTGACTCCGTACCGCCCGGAGCTGTCAGATCCTGGGGCTCCAAAACTGTGGGACAGATCAGAGAAGACAGAATTGTATGAGAAGTGATTGGAAGACTCATGGATCAAACAGAGGACAGAGCCAGTACGACCCCCAACTGGATCTGAATTCTGAGAAATTTTTGCATCATCCTATCCACATCTGCTTTTGATAAAGTTCTGGTGGCCCTCGAGGATGTGGTGGACTGTGGCCTGGAATGTTTCTTAGGAATCTTAGGAATTTCTTAGGAGTTTCTTAGGAATTCAGAAATGAAAAACAGGGATAAAGCCTGGGAGCACTGGCGCAAAACCAAAACCCCCTCTGCTAGACAGAAATTCCTAGAACTACGCAATAGAGTCAAAAAGCTAATAAAACAGGACAAATTCCAATACTACCAGTCTGCCCTAGACTCCTCACAACACAGCCCCAAACAATTCTGGTCCTCCATAAACTCCATCCTCCACCCAGGTAAAGTCAGTACCCCTCCTCCAAACATCCCTCACTCCTCAGAAAATATTGCTACCTCATTCAACACACACTTCACCCAAACCATACTATCACTAGCTAAACAACACAACCCCCTCCAATCCACACCCTCAACTAGTAATCTCCCCACTGCCTTCTCTTTTTCTCCTGTACCTACCTCCAACATAAAAAACTCTTAACTAAACTTAAACCCACCAAATTAGCAGCAGACAACCTCCCATGTGAATACCTACAAATCGCAGCTGATGCTCTGGCCTACCCAGTATCCATCTTGATTAACCGATCTCTGTCAGAAAGTTACGTTCCCACACTGTGGAAAGTATCACATATAATCCCCTCCACAAAGGCGGACCCTCCGCAGAACTAACCAATTACCACCCCATAGCTATTCTCTCTCCACTCTCCAAAATACTAGAGAGATGCATACACTCTCAGGTCTCAGACTACCTCCTTACTAACAACCTCCTTTCCAGTACTCAGCATGGTTTCTGACCAAACCATAGCACCACCACTGCCTTACTCTCCTTTACTAACACTATCCTTCAGCATAAAAACAATGGCTATCTCTCCTCTGCTACTTTCCTAGACATATCTAAAGCATTTGACATGGTCCCACACAAACAACTTATCTCTGTCCTCAATAACCTATCCTTCTCACAATCGGTCACCGACTGGTTTCAGAGTTACCTGTCTAACCGCCAACAATCCGTAGTATGGCAGAATGACATATCTCCCCAACTACCTGTCTCCACAGGGGTTCCCCAAGGATCAATCCTTGGACCCCTACTCTTCTCTGTTTACACCAATAATCTAGCCTCTGCCACCAAACATGGCACACTCATACAATACGCAGATGACTCGACCATCATCTGCTCAGCCCAGTCCCTACCCAAACTGCAAAAAGTCACACAGGAAGCCTTTTCCTCTGTTGAAACATGGTTATCCTATGCCCAATTAATACTCAACCCAAACAAAACTAAACTACTCATCTTCCAACCCACCAAACATACTCAAAACAACTCTCACTTTAACATCACAGCAAAAGAAAACACTACTATATACCCAACTGAACACACCAAATTGCTAGGAGTGGAAATAGACAATAAACTAAAATTTGACATTCACATATCCATGACCATAAAAAAAGTCCACAAAAAACTAGGAGCGTTATACAGAAATAAGCAATTTCTCACCAAAGCAGCAAAGATTTCAATAGCAAATTCCCACCTTATCTCCACCCTACTTTATGCCTCTCCAATATATACCAACCTAAGGCAATGTGATCTAAACAAGCTAGAGACCTGTTACAACAAAATCTCCAAATTCGCCACAGGGGCATCCTACCGTAGTCACCACTGTCTCTCACTTGCTGAACTGGGCTGACTTGAACTCCCTCACCTCCTTCAGTGGTATCAACTCTCAATCGCCCACAAACTAGTAAACCATCCACTAAATGTCCCATCCCTCCAGAATCTACTCCAACCCTATCGCACCACCAGACCACTAAGATCCAGCAACAAAAATCACTTGCAGATCACTAAAGCCAATAACGCTGCTGGTGAAGCACTATTCTCTTGCGCCATAGCCAAATTATGGAACTCACTCCCACCCACAATTACCTCCGTACCATCATGCACCCGCTTCAAAACTTTACTAAAAGCGCACCTAAAAAAAAATGCTGGCTATGCCCTTGCAACTCCCACTCTAATATCATCCACCCCATCCAACCACTACCTTTCTTTCCACTCCACTAACTACCTTGATTATAGCAAGCTCAGATGCTCATAAGCCTAGTACTTATTATACAGCAGGAACTTCTCATTGTAACATTTGTTAATGTCTGTTATGTACTTCACAGATAAAGATTCTAGTTGTCTACTGATGTACTATGTTCTTCATCTGTAAATATGTTGTAAGTAATTGCTATGTTAAATTGTTAATCGCTATGTAATCCAATGTAACTACTGTCTGTTTATTTTACTGTGGAGCTTTTCTCCCCTGGCCTCCGCTGAAAATGGACCTATGTCCAGCTGGACACTCCCGGTCAACAAATTTAAATAAATAAATAAAAATAAATAAATCTGCAAGAAAGGAGAGTGCACAGTAATTGAAACTGGATTCAGGATGAACTCTGGTGAGCAAACTCTCTGAGAGGTTCCAGGTTTCGGATCTGAAGGTCAGGGATCCAAGGAAGGTGCCATGCAGCTAGCTGATATGATGACTGGATCCAAATGTTTGTGATCCAACAGTTTTGAATCTTAAGATTGGACCTTTGGATCCAAGGATGTCAAATCTGAGGATTTCTGAATTTTAGTCAGTGGTTCTGATGAGGTCCCAGGTGACTTTGGCAAGGAGCATTTTCTGTGCACTGATGGAGCAGATTTTGAAGATTTATCAGGGGTTTGAGCCCCAGAAGAAGAAGATGCAGCAGGAGTAAGGAAACCTTTCAAAATTAACTTGCTGCATTGTTTAGCCAAAGCCCTTAGATTAAGGGTAGAACAAATGCTGCAGTTTATATCCAAATGGATGGCTCCAAGACAATAAACACACTCCTTGTGGGCATCAGAGTTTGGAATTTTATACCCACAAAAGGTGAATTTCTTGAACCCTTTTGGTTCACTGGCCATGACAGGATGAAGGCCGACAGTGCTGTTTAAAAAAAATGGAGAAAAACAAACTTATTATTTTTTTTTTAAATCACAGAAAAAGAAAAGACAGGATAGAAAGATTACCATCAATGATAATTAAAAAATACCCTCTGTTTTAGAGTAAAGAAGAATTACCAACTATGGTAAAAGTAGAACTACTATAAAAATAGTAAAAAACCTAACACTATTGCGAATACTAAGAGGGAGGTTGAGAAAAAGGGTAAAAGAGAAGATATTTAAGTAAAATTTTCAAAGACTTACAAAAACTGTTTAACATTAAGTTATTGCTCAAGAGACTGACCTTGCATCTGAGCATGATGGCAGCAAACAAGATCTGAGGTACTGAGGATGGCTAAGGGCATTATGGGTAGAGGGAGGAGCTAGAGAGTTGGATCCAAAGTCTAGAGTATGCAGTCTAGTCGGATCCGAGGGTTAGATCCATATCCATGTGTTGAGGAAGAATGAAAAGGACAATATCAGATCTATTACTTAATATGATGTAATTTACTTTGGAATAGTTACTAACTGTTACAGGGTTTGCTGGGGTTACCAAGTTGTTTTTTATTCTGAAGGAGACAGACTTGTGGTCCAACCTCACCAATGAGGATATGACATGGGGGGTAGTGCTCTCCAATATTGGTGAGTATCAGGTCCAGTACATCTGAACCTCTGGTGGGACTACTCACTATCTGGTTAAGTATATTTGTGTTAATAAAGTCCAGGAATTAAGTTTGAGGCACTGTATGTTTCTCAATCTTTACAAGGGTAATTAAAGACTTCTATGAACAGGGTTAGATATGGGATTCTAGGGACATACAGGATGGCCAATAGCTTACTTGGACATGGTATGAGACTCAGTCTATGGCAATTTGCATGTCAATAAATTCCAGGGCATCATCTAGTTTAACCAAATTAGAGTTGTATTTGTTGATAATACAGATTGAGATTCCTCCCCCTTTTGTCCCTGTCTGTGCAGCTGATGGTCTAAATGTGTGTGTGTGTGTGTGTGTGTGTGTGTGTGTGTGTGTGTGTGTGTGTGTGTGTGTGTATATGCTTGTGTGTGTATACATACGTGTGCACACACGCATGTGCGTCGCACGCGCGCGCACACACACACACACACACACACACACACACACACACACACACACTTCTAACTATATTTTTATGCTTATGCTTATATGCTTCTCACCACTGTGTCCAATTTTTATAAAATGGTCTCATATCCATCCATCCATAATATTTCATCCATGCAGGAAATGTCATTTAAGTTTTGTATCCTTTTAGTAAAGTATCTCTTTGAGTGTTCAGTTGTCGCATGTGTTTGGACAGATACATGACAAAGGGGGCACTGTATTCAATGATTAGCCTAATGAGGGGTGAGTAAAGGGGGGTGATGACATCCCTAGATATAGACACAATCCCTTTGTTATAAGCTGTGAAATATAGAAGGACTTTCCTACAACAATAGACACGACGGTCAAAAGTTAGGTCACTGGCCACATAAGTTCCCAAATGCAGAACAACTGGGTCAACTTTTAGGGGTGTATTGTCAGTGTGGTAGTTCTCTGAAGTAGACTTCCCAAAGAATACAACATTTAGTTCAGTCCATGACTCTGGCTCTATTACTTCGGAAAACCTTCCTGCAGGATGGCTAAGTTATTTGGGGATTCAATGACTGCTCCTAGCATGCAGTCATCTGTAAACTTAGTCAGCCAGAGCCCTTTGGTATTGGCTTTTCCTTCAGAAAAATAGATGCCAAACAGGACAGGTCCCACCACAGAACCCAGGGGACTCAACTGGTGACGGGTCTCTTTGTGGAGATAACTTCCCATATTTTGATTTCTTGTGTGACATCTATGAGCCAGTTGGCAAGCCAGTGGATCAATTAGGAATTGACAGATGACATGGGTGTTTATTCTCAGTTTACTTAGCTTTTCTACTATGGCCAAGTGGGGAACTGTGTCAAACGCTTTGGCCAATTGGAGACGCATGGTGTGTACCACTTTGCCTTCATCTATTGCTTTGGGAACATTTTCAATAAAATCCACCACTGTTCCCACCTCTGTTGTATTGGTAGCTACATTCTTGACTTGTCATGCTATATATCATTACTTCATCCAAACCATAATTCTTGAGGAAAGACAAATTAGCAATTTGTCTGTGTGTTGAACACTGCTAGGCTGATAAGATCTACAGTAGCTGAAAAATGTTTATGGGTTTTTGAATATAGTTGGTGGTATGTTAGGAAGCTGTCCAGTTAATCTCTTACCACCAATGCAGGTAATTAGAATTAGGGGGAGACGGACAGGTACCTGCTTGTGTAAGTAGTAGTCAGAATCAGTATGAAAGAAACTACTGAGTTTAGAGGACACACTGCTTTGGGGCAATCTACTGTTGACACAAGTGTACTTCCAGAATGTGGCACAACTGGAATTCACAATTACTACATGAGTGATACAGAGAAGAAAGTCATTCAGCCCTCAGTTTAAATTTTTTGCCCCACATTAAAGGTTTTGCATGGAGCTGATTTTGGTAAAACTCTCCTTTTGTTTGCATTTGCAGTAGTGGCAAGATGACTTTTATTTGTTTGTTATGCCTTCCTGTATTGCTTGCCTGAAACATTCTGCCTAAAGGCCTTCCAGTAAGTGCTGTTACATTTATTTGCACATCAAATTTCATCCAGAGGCTACACTTGGCATGACCACAAATAACACTATTTGTATTCCAGTGGTAAGAAAAATAGAAGTTATGTACGCACCATAATATTCCATGTTTGTTGTCCATCTCACCGTTCATTCTAACAATGATGGGTTTGGAGGTGATTATCGGCTCCGACTCGGCTGAATACATAGCTGAAAAACTCAAACTTGGCTCATGGCAAGTAGGTATCCCATAATGCAGTGATGTAATTCCCCAGATCTTGTTTGCTCCTACTAATGAATGACTGTAAAAACTATATATGTATATATATATATATATATATATATATATATATATATACACACACAAATATATACTATCCCCAAAAGAAGGAGAAACAAACTGAAACAAAGAACTCCTAAAAGTAGTACAAATATCCAATATCCACCAGGTCCACAAGGAGTCTTTGAAGGGGAAGGAGGGAGGGTTCATAAGAATGAATGGCGAGATGGACAACAAACATGGAACGTTGCGGTGAGTAGATATCTTCTTTATGTTATGTTGCCCTGTCTCACCTTCATTCTTACAATGATGGGACAGTGCCCCTAGCACCTTTTTCCTGGGTGGCTCACAAGAATACACCTTTAAGCACTGTGGAACCAAAGGAGGCCCTGTCCCTGGAGGCCAAATCCACTTTGTAATGCGTGATAAAAGTATAAGGAGTGGACCAAGTAGCTGCTGCACAAATATTATCCATAGGAATTCTGGCTTGAAAAGCAGAAGATGTAGCCATTGCTCTAGTGCAATGAGCCTTCACTTTGAATGGTAAATAGTAGTTTTAGAAACTGAGCTACTCTTCTTTGCATCAGAGAAGGATAGGAATAACTGGTCAGATTTTCTAAAATCTTTGGTCCTACGTAAATAGAATCTGAGTTGTCTATGCACATCTAGTTGATGTAATTTGTATTCTGCCTTGTTGCTATGATTAGGAAAGAACACTGGAAGCTCAATAGATTGATTTATGTTAGTTGGAGAAGATACTTTAGGTAAAAATGATGGATTAGTTCACAAGGATACCCTATCCTTATGAAATATCAAATATGGCGGCTTAATAGAAAAAGCTTGCAACTCTGATACCCTTCTGGCAGATGTTATAGCCACCAGAAGAATGGTCTTCCAGGAAAGGAACTTGTGGTCTGAAGATGATGCAGGCTCAAAAGGTGGTAACGTCAGGTGAGACAGAACAAATTTTAAATCCCAAGGAAAAAGGGGTTCCTTAAAGGGAGGTCTTAATAAGGACGCACCTTTCAAGAAGACTCAACACAACCTGTGTGACATTAAGTTCAAGATAGAATCATCAATGTGGAAATTTGATATTGCAGTGAGTTGTACCCTGATAGTTGCTGCAGCTGAACCTTGTTGGACGAGTTCGGCCAAAAATTCCACAACAGAATGGATGGGCGCAGAAAATGGATCAATGTTCCTGTTTTGAGCCCAAAGGGAAAACCTTTTCCATTTGCTAGAATACAGTTTTCTAGTGGAAGCTTTATGAGAAGACATTAAGATATGCTTAACTGTAGGAGTGAAATTCTGAAGCCTGACTAAGTTGGGAAGTGGAGCAGCCAAACTGTCAGATTTAGGGTGTGGAGAGAAGGATGAAGCGCACCTGACATATGTGTCAGTAGGTCTGGAACTGGGACCAGAGTCCAAGGCTTCTTCTGAAGATGAGGCCAAAGGAAGGGGAACCAAACTTGACGAGGCCAGTAAGGAGCAATGAGAATTATCCTGCTTCCCACAGACTATGCTTTCTGAATGACTCTGGGTATGAGAAGAAATGGAGGAAAGGCATACAGAAGTCCCGAAGGCCAATCGTGACTGAGTGCGTCTCTTGGTGTCTCCCCCAGAGGGGGGATTAGGGTAAAGTAGTTGCTGCACTTGGCATTCATGGGAGTGGCAAAAATATTGCAGCAAGGCAGACCCCATGTTCAGAAAATCATTTCTGCTACATTCCAATTGAGAGACCACTCGTGAGGCATTAAAATTGCCCTGTTCAGCTTGTCTGCTATCACGTTGGACTTCCCCCGAATGTGCATTGCTATTAGAAAGCAATGGGAAGAAACTGCCCATTGCCAAACTCTTAGGGTCTCGCAATAAAGGGGTAAGATCTGGTTCCCCCTTGCTTGTTTATGTACCAAACCACAGACATATTGTCTGACTGTATCGCAATAGTCCCTAGAGGTAGAGAGTCATGAAGTGCTTGCAACGCAAGAAGCACTGCTGTTAACTCTAGGACATTTATATGCAAGTGAGCCTCGTGTTCTTGCCATGTACCTTGGACTGTTCTTCCCATATAATGCACCCCCCCACCCTATCTGGGAAGCATCCGTGGTCACCGTAGCTATGGGTTGTTGTGGAACAAAGGGTCTCCCTATGGTCACATGACTGGAGTGTATCCACCATCTTAAGTCATTCTTGCATGATTCCATTATTCTGATCAGGTGAGACATAGGAAGCTCTTGAAGTGACCATTGGGAGAATAACAGCCACTGAAGGATCCTCATGTGCATTCTGGCAAGAGGAACCAGTGTTATTGTGGAAGCCATTGTTCCTAGTAATCTTAGAATTATCTTTGCTTTCACTTTGGTCTTGGGAAGGAGATAAAGTATCTGCTGTCTGAGTGCTACAACTCTTTCTGTTGGAAGACATGCTACCACAGAGGTGGTGTCTAGATCTGCACCTATAAATGTAATATGTTGACAGGGCAACAAGGCAGATTTTTGAAAGTTGACTGCAATACCAAACTGATTTCAAACATCCAAAGTTAGATCCCTGGCTTGTTGGAGTAGATGCTTGGTGGTGGCAGATAGGAGCCAGTCATCTAGACAGGAAAACACTCGGAATCCTAGACGCCTCAGTTGAGCCGTGACTCCTGCTATGCATTTGGTGAACACTCTGGAGGCTGTAGTGAGACCAAAGGGCAGAGCTCGGAACTGGTAATGACTGGCTCCCAGCTGGAAGCGTAAGTACCTTCTCGATGTCCTGTCCATTTTTATGTGGTAGTAAGCATCTTGAAGGTCTATTGAGCACATCCAATCGTCTTTCCCTAAAAAGGAAAGTATCGACTGCAGTGTCACCATTCGGAACTTTGACTTATTGACAGATTCGTTTAATTTGCTTAGGTCTAATATTAGTTTCCAGTCCCCTGTTCTTCTTGGCACCAAAAAGAATCTTGAGTAAGTTCCGAATCCTATTTGGTCTGCGGGGACTTCTTGCATGACTCTTTTGTGCAGCAACTTTTGAATCTCTATAGTTGCTTGCTCCCTTAGATTGAGTGGAGCATCTCGGATTGTTAGGTCTTTGGAACCGGATAGGAAAATGGAATGAAGTATTCTCTGGATATTATTTTTTGTACCCGTTTGTCTCTTGTGATAGTTTACCAAGCTTCTGGGAACATGAATAAATGTTCCCCGACTGCCTCCTGAGTAGAGCAGTCGGGCCTCCTTTCAGGAGTTCTGATAAGGGCATCTGCGAAAGGAATCACAGTTAACCTGGTTCTGCGGGCCTCCTCTGCCTCTGGGGTGGCGTCTACCATTGTTACCTCCCTCTCTGTCCCTGGGAAAGGAATCACCCCATGCATCCTGGAAAACTCTCTGGGATATTTTGAACCACATTTTCCCACTCTTCTGACCTTTAGGATAAAGTCTTGAAGGTACGGAAAAATGTACTCCAACAGCAGAGAGAGTTTTTCCTTCCTGCTCGCATCGGGTGAGAGTGTCTTTTACTTTGGGTCCAAAGAGTGAGGAACCATCAAAAGGGGTGTTAGTAAAAGTAGACAAAGAGCTCTACAAAATTGCACAAGCGCATCTAGGAGTGTCTCCTAAGGGAAACTCCGGAACCCGCTGTCCTGCCTCGCTCCATCAGCTGCATAGGATATCAGCCTCATGGAGAGTTGATGATGGAATTTAAGGTGGACAGTTGGGAGGAGAACTTCTCATTCACCCCCACAGCTTATGTACCTTGTAGGGTATCTCCTAGCTCTTTCAGGAGATCTCTTTGTAGCCTTGTAAAATGAGATAGGTAGTTCAGCAATCGGAGTGAAAATGTCACTGACGAAAAGACACGCTTCCGTATCTGTCCATCATTCGAGAGTCTTTATTCGGAGGATGAACAGATGAGGATGTCTCTGAAAGTTCTTTCTTGGTGGCTGCTGCCACCACCATAGCATCTACAGGTACCCCCTTTGTGAGGAAATCCTTTCCCGAAGGAACTGACAATAATTTGTTTGGCCTCTGAGGGACTGGTTCCATTGTATCAGGTGACTCCCATGCCTTTGACTAACTATGCCCATTAGCTCATTGAAAGGCGGAGACACCCAGGAGGCTGAATGTTAAGACCCAAAAGCCTTCAGGTACACTGACTCCTCATCAGAAGGGGTGATGGCCTGCCAGCCGCCTCTATGACTCAGGATCTCTAGAATATCTGCAAATGAGACATCATCAGAGGACGACCTTGGGGACCCTTCCGACTCATCGAGGTGAGTGTCTGACATGATGGACTCATCTGGAGAGTCTACGTGCTTCCTCTTGCAAGTTCTCTTCCGAGGTGGCTCCTCAGAAGGATATTCTGGGGAGGCCTTGGAAGAGAGGGGTTCACCCAATGGGGGATCCTGAGGCTCTGGATCTCTGCTGTCCTGTGGAATGGGTGGTACCGAGACAGTAGACGGTACTTTAGGGGGACGAGGGCTAGTATCCTTCTGTGGTGCTGTATGGGTAGACAACACACTCATCAGCTCAAAGGTGGATCCTGCCATCTCCGAAGACTCCCTCGGCTCCGAGGAGATAAAGGAAGGCACCGGAACCAGTGAGATCGGACCCAAGGCTGATGTAGGAGCGGAGCTAACCCAGGCTGATGCTCTGAGGGGTAGGCTCAGCACCGAAGATGATTGGGCCGAGAATCGCCCCTGGGGCTGACTCTCCGGACGGCACTGAGAATGTCGTAGCAGAAGTCGGCTCCATGAGCACCGAAGGGGGTCACGGAATTGACAGATCCACAGTAAGCGGTACCAAGCACTCTGGCTCTGAAGGTCCAGCTTGGCTCGGAGGAGGAACAACAGTGGGTACAGTAGGCTCCAAGACCAAATGGGTCAGAGCCGAGAATAATTTAGTTAGCACCGGCGACTTTAAGAGTCTGCACACCACCCATTCCACGTCATCATCAGATAAGCTCCTGGTGGACCTGGAAGATAGGGATGGAGAGTGAGACCTGTGCAGAATGGAAGATCTCAGTGTTGGAGAAACTGGTGAAATATCCATGGACCGGCTCCGAGAAAAGGTATTTTGTGGTTCCGAGTACTTCAGAACAGAAGAACCAGGCTTGTCAATTAGTATGACCTCTGACTGCTCCGAGGACTGTGGAGCCGAGGAGGTAGTGGCCTTAGAAATTTTTGGTAACTTGACTGGCGGCTCTGACTGAGCCGATGTTGTGGGTGATTGCCTCTTCTGGGATTTTTCCTTTTTGGAAGAAGGAGAAGAAGAAGAGGAAGAAGAACTGTGAATAGCTTCCTCAAAAGTTGGCTTTAAGAGCCCTTTAAGGATCAGTTTGTTTCTCCTTTCTTGAAGAACCCTTGCACTGAAAGAATGACAAAATGTACAATCCTCTTATAGATGAATTACTCCAAGGCAATACACACATATGACATGTCCGTCTGTGATAGGCATTTTTTGTGAACACTTCTGGCATTTTTTAAAACCCGAAGGCTTATGTTCCCTCTCTTTTGGGTCTTCAGACATGATAAGGATAAGACCACAATAAAACAACAAGAAAGTTTTAACTATTGAACTACTAAAGCTAAACTGAGTAGTAAACTATGGGAAACACGAAGGAGACAGACAACAAGGGAGAAAAATTAGGCCTCTAACTCAAATGGCCCTATTTCCCAGACAAAACAACAAACTGACTAGAAGCCCTCTAACTTACACGGGTGAAGCTCTCTAACTTAAACAAACTACTAATAAACTAAGACAGACCCAACAACAATCACTACAAGGGATACAGTTAGGCCTACGAAGCGACAATAAAAGCCGGGCCAAAGGGAATAAAGCTATAACTATTTAACTATAATGCAAGAAAAGGCAAACAATTTAGATATGACTAAATACTAAGCTATCTATTATAAAATAGAACAGTATTACAGGAAATATAAAGAACTTTTGTCACAACTTAGCCACGGCCAAGATGAGCACATCCAACCTCGTAAAGCGGCAAATGAGATCTGGGGAATTACACCACTGCATTATGGGATACTTACTTGCCACAAGCCAAGTTTGAGTCTTTCAGCTATGTATTCGGCCGAGTCAGAGCCGCATTGTAAGAATGAAGCCAAGATAGGGCAACATAACATCACTGCTTTACCCAGAGCTGCCCATCCACTAATGGGGAGATCTCCTCAGAGAAACTATTGTTTACTTGTCTTCTTCAATTTGGTTTTAGTATCTACTGGGGACAGGACTCACTCAATGTGACGTGATTGAACCCTTGCCCATTTGCTCAACACCAGATGCTGATACTGTGGTAGCAGAAAGATAACAGCACATTCTTTACTTAGTATTACTGCTGCAGAAAAAGTGAGAGAGAGAGAGAGAGAGACACAGAGTGAGCAAAATATTATGTTATCTGATTCTACTGCTGTAAAAAATGAGAGAACTATTATCATCTGTTGGTATTGCTGCAACAAAAGTCAAAAAGCTGTTTTGCCATAGTGAAATGCTGCATGTCTTGTCCTGTTACCAAAAGAGAAAAAAGCTGTCACTAATTAGACCAGTCAAGAGAAAGTACAGTTGTGTAAGTAAACTTACAATAACAGTCAATGTTCAAAAGATCATTCTACAGTAGATTTAGCTAAATGGATTAAATCCTGCCAAGGATATAACAGCTGGCCAGCTTCCAAATTTTCAGGACACCTTCCATGCATCCAAACCTTCAGTCAACTCGAGCTGAGATGTTTAAAAAGAGAGGTTTGGTTGCCAAGCCTTCAGAACTTTTATGCCAACAGAGAGGGGAAGGATCTGCCACATAACGCACGCACTCAAGTCCCTCAACAACAGGTACAAATATAACTCTGTCATTGTACATGTGGGTGTAACATACTTCCCTGGACTACATGAAAAGAGACATGGAGGAGCTCTCAGATTATGTAGCCCAGGCGGGTATGACCCTAGACCTGAGCAGCATCCTACCATCACCCAGAATGATACCACAGTACAAGCAGACAATGATTGATTTCAACAACTGGCTAAGTTTCTGGTGTCATTCTAAGGGGATCCAGTATCTGTCTGCCTGGGATGACATGACTGACAGACCTCGATGCTTTGCCAGAGATGGCCTGCATCTGTCACCCCTGGGCTTCTGGATACTGGCCAAGGCTCTTGCCACCCCTACAGTGCCTTTTTTAAGCGGTGTTCCAAAGACCAAATTACCACTGTAACAGCTACAAACAAATGCAATCTGAGGGTCATGCTGCTCAGTGCTAGAAGTCTAAATCTCAAAATGCACTCGCTCGAAGCACTCCTTAAAATGGAGAACATCAACATTTGTGCCGTAACAAAGACCTGGTTCAAGGCAGCAGAAAGCAGCCCTGCACCACCAGGCTATAACTCATTCCACACCTTTCAGCTGCAGAACTTGGACCGAAGCTCCAAAGGCAGTGGTGTTTCCATATTCATAAAGGATGCGCACACCTCCAAACTAGTAGCCCAACATAACTCATCTGAGATACTTCCGGTGCAGCTAACATTGGGTAAGACAGCGATTCAGGTCGTAGCCTGCTATAGGTCCCCAACCATGTCCCAAGACTCACACTCCACATTCCTAAGCACCCTGGAGAATATTAGGGTCCAACCTAACACTCTCATACTGGGCGACTTCAACTACCCCTCCATTAACTGGGAAAACTACTTATGTACCAATACACTTGCCCAACGTTTCCTGGAATTCATTAATTCCAGTGACCTGGACCAGCTCATTCTTACCCCCACTAGAGGTAGCAACATCCTTGACCTGGTCATTACCAACATAGGTGACCATTGATCTCCACCAATAGTCAACTCCTCTCTAGTTAGATCCGACCACAAACTAATCACTTTGGAAATCCACAACCTTCCCACCCCCACCCCCACAAAGGTAACCACCATGAAAAACTTCTCCAAAGCTAACTTTGGGCTTCTAAAAACAGAGGTGGCTAACTTCACGTCACCCATGCAAATGGAGATCAGTTGCATGACCTCTGAATTATACAACAATGCACTGTACGAACACATACCAAATGCATGGATCTCACCATACCCAACAGAACCAAGACGCTCTCCTCCAAAAAAAGGAAGCCAATATGCTGGTCCCCTGCTGTAAAGAAACTCTACAAAAGAAGGAGGAAACTGATGCGGAATAAGATGACTCCCTTATCAGCCTCAACAAAAAGTTGAGATTCCTCATCAAATCCTCTAAAGCTAGCGATGAAAACAGAATTGCAGCAGATAGGAAAGAAAATCACAAGGCCTTCTATAGTTAGGTAAAGAATCTCCATGGCAATACTCAGATTTGCTCTGAGCTACTGCACAATGGTATCTCCTATACCGATATATAATTTAACCAGTGTTCTCACATGTGAAGGGGTTGGATTATACCACTATTTGTCATTGGCTGGTGTATGCTATAAATATTCATGATTTTGTTCTTATTTGATTCTTTACTTTTCACTGAAGAAGGCATTTCGCCGCAACCGGTTTGGATTTTTTGAAGAATCATTGGACATTTGTATGTCCTGTTTGGAGATTTATCTGTGTAAACTTCCCAATAAAATATTGGACTGTCTATGCTGGCCTCTAGTGTTTTTTACGTTTTGGTTTGGCAAAGCATGCCATACTGGCGAGGCGTGGTGTTTGGTTCTATTCTGTTGGTTCTCGCTGTTGGCCTTCAGTCCTAACTATCGGTAGGAGAGGACTCCTTTCCTGGGACTTTACATACACCAGTCGGTTTGGTTTATTTATTTTTTGTCCATTACCTTGGATATATTTGGATATATTTTCCTTTTTGAACTTTGTGGGACATATGTGAGCGGATTATGCTGCTTTGTCTGCTTTGACAACGGAGTGTGGGCAGCTTTATTTTCAGGTACTGTGTATTTTTTAGTCATCCATGATAGAAGAATACAAATTGTTGACTGGTAACCACTTCGAATGGATATATATAAGGCGGCAAACATGGCTATGATGTATTAAGGGACTGGTTGGACATATTTGCGATTCGGAACTGTTACATTGAATTCAGAAGTACTTCCTAACGCTAACGTTAACGAAGGCCTGTGTTTGTTTGGGAAAGACATCTACTACTCTTCATCCTATTAGTATTTATTTTTGTTTATTATCCATTAGGATCTGGGACTTTCATGGTGTTTACAGACTTTTTACGTGGACATTTGTAGGTCTTTTTGATTACTGTTCATATTCTGTTCTAAACTTGGGTTTAGATTATAATATTATGATTCATTTAAACTATAGTTGGGGTTTTGTGGGACTCTGAAAAGACTATAGTTAGGCAGAGTGGGGAATCAGTATCCAAATAACATACTTATATTTTCATTCCACTGATAAGTGTTCTAATTATTTAAAGTATGCAATGTTTTCTACTCTAATTGTATGATTCATTCTATTTAAATATAAGAACATACTTTCGAAAGTTGGTGAATGAAACAAGTCATGTATCTATTATTTAGGTGCAGTTCCAGATACGATTGGTGGGGTACTGCTTTCTATAATATATTTGGTTAACTATGAGGTATTGGCTCTATTATTCAGGGCGAAACATAACTGTCAGCAAGTCATCGACTTTGGGAAGCCCTTATTATTGAAGGTAACAATACTATCCTATTTTTTTGTTTGTTTTTGGTTATCAAATATACTAATGGGACTTTCATGTCAGTTGAATATTATGCTATTATAGTCAACATAACAGAATAGCCTGTTGTAATATTGATAGTCTCACATATTATATTATCATTTTTTTGTATGCTCATTTGTGAGGCAACCTTAATGAACAACAAGTAAGCACTTATACAGGGCTAGATAACCTTGTCATGATTATTTATGATGGGTGCTAGGGATTTTTGTAGTTATAAATACATCTGATTTAACTATACAACAGGCATATTAGAATAGAATCCTTAGTGACTGTTCAATGATTGTTGTTAGCTTTTGATATTAAGTGTTGACATTATTAATCCGGACTTTTAAAGGATTAATGCATCCCATTACTGTTTTTATACTGATGTTATGCTTACATGGAAGGATGCCCCATTGATACACATTTATGTTTATTTTCATGTGAAAGGGGACAGCTGACTGTGTATTGTATATGCCACATCTAGAAGTGCTGGTTTGGTTTATTATTTACTGAACAGATCTACTTTGAAATAGTTATTATTCATTCTTCTTAATAGATGTATATTATTGGCCTTTTTGCCACTAGTTATTTCTGGTCCTGCCTCTAGACTCACACTTTATACATCATTTTTATTTGGTCATCACTTTTTCCTTGTTTACTTAGGTTATATTATATATGTTAATTTGGATTAGATATTTCTTCACAAAATTGAGTTTTGGACAATAGGTTTAACTAATATTGTATTTAATAACCTTCTTGAGGATGGATCTGGACAATATTCTGGAGGGGTTGTGTGCTGATCGAGACGATATTAGAGTATTTGGAGTGGATTCAGTCTCAAGCAGCAACCATAGCCAGCAAAATATTAATACAATTGATAGATGTCAACTAGCTTTTCAAAATTTGGAGAAGGGACTTAAAGGACTAAGAGCCAACATATGGCATCTGAGATTATTTAGGGCCTACTTGCATAAAAATATGGCCCCTCGAGGCCTTCGTATCAGGCTTCGACTGATGGTCAGCAGATCTGAACAGAGGTTGACCACTGAATGGAACCAAGCATTACAGGATGGTTCTATGAATTTTGTAAAGATTTTGACTTCCTATTATGAAGGGGCTATAGACATCAATATATCTGAAGTTAAAAACTTGAGTGCTGAATGCAAAAAATTCAGTTCATCAACAATTTACCAAAATTTGGTGACCAAGCTGTCCAAAGAACTTACTTCATATGACCAAGTAACCAAGGATAGGAAAATTAAAAAATGTAATCGGGATGTCATGGATTATAGTAGAGGACATCCCTTTGAAACCCAAAGATCAGTGAGATTTCAGGATTCTGTTCCTGGAACTACTAGGGGTAGGACCAGAAAAAGACAGAGATCTATTTTGAAACATAATGATAAGCCTTATACCAGCACTTTGGGAGAGGAGTCCTCATATACCGATAGTGAGGGTGTACCCATATCTGACTCACCTATTAAGAAAAAAACTAATGTTAATATCCCTTTAGAAGAGGCAGAAAATATTGAGGGGGTCGTAAACACACCAATCGGAATAGGTTCAGAATCAATGGAAGGACTGATCCAAATTTTGTTGAAACAATAGAAACAAGGAATAATAATGTTTTGAATTTATCTGACACTGTGCTAACTGATGACCAACAGAATCTTCTTAATAAAGGATTAGGATTTGTACCCAGTTTCTTTTGTGACCAATATAAAAAGTACAGTTTTGTACCTACCATAAATGTAGATGTCCGATAGGAATGCATCTGCAGTCCTTACAAATGGGTTGTCCTGTCGTCAGGCAGCCCTTCGGGGGGATTCCAAAGTCTGGGTCTGGCTAGCTGCAGTTATTCCATTTTCCTCAGTGTTTCTTGCCCCAGATGCCAGGTGCCCTCTTGGAAGGCTAAATTTGGATAAATGCCAATGATTCCAAATAGTAGAGAGCAAACACAAAAATAAGCATGTAAGTACATATATACAACAAATACACCATAATAGATTCCCCAGCTAGCTATAAGATGGGCAAATACCCTAGGAGCACCACAGAGGGGAAGTAATCCTGACTGCAGATGCATTCCTATCGGACATCTACATTTATGGTAGGTACAAAACTGTACTATGTCCTTCAAGGATGCATCTGCAGTCCTTACAATGGGTAGAATACCATAGCCAAACTGGGGAGGTGGACAAATAAAGTTATGAAACAGCAGTGGCAAAGCCTGCTCGGGATCTAGAGTATAAAGGTAAATTATAATGCTTGGCAAATGTATGCATGCACGCTCCAAGTAGCAGCTTCTAAAATGTGAAGGCTGTGGTAGTGGCTGTTCCATGGTAGGAGTAACAAAATCTAATGCAATTTCCTATCCACTTCCTTCCTGTTGCATATGCTACCAGTAGCTGGTCAGGGTGGATAGCCTGATTTAGGAAGGATTTGTTCTCATGGACACTCTATCTTGATGGAAGATCAGGAAGGGTTGTACTGCCATTAATGCCTGAAGTTCAGATACCCTTCTTGCTGAAGTGATTGCCAGCAGGAAAGCAGTCTTCCATGATAAGTATTGCAATTCACAAAGTTCAAGTCCCATGCTGGTAATGGTGGCTTTTAATTCCTCTCAGAAACTGTCTGAGCAGAGGATGTGAGAAGACAGGAGGATCTGAAATAGCTGATGCATGAATCTTGATGGAGGGTTGGGATGCAGATTGTTGTAATTGTTCTGTGTTAACAGCAAGACATGCTCCTCAGTAATGGGTACCAATGTTGCCTTGGCCAGTCTGGAGCTATCAGAATGATCCTTGGATGTCCTCTTTGATCTTCAATAGCACTTTGTGCATCAAAGGAAGTGGTGGAAATGCATATGCTGTTTTCCAACTGAAGGATCAAGCAAGTGGGTGGTATGTCCTTGTGCAGAATTTCTTTAGTTGGTGATTGTGTGGGGATGCAAATAAGTCTATTTCTGGGAGTCCCCATTTTTTGTAATGGCGTGGTTGTCCTGCTTAAAATGTCTGCTAGGATGTTTACTTTTCCTGGTACGAGATCCAGTGCCATCCGGCAAGAGAATGCAGTGTGTGCCTCCCTGTTTGTTGATGTACCACATAACTGTGGTGTTGTCTGTCCTTATCATCAATAGTGTAGGTGCAGTTGGTTTTGAGACCATGCACTTGTCCAGCATGTGTGCCCCCCAACCGTCTGAGGCGCCTCTGTCGATGGTTTGGCTTTGTGGAGCACTGTGTGAAAGCAATCCTGTGTTTTGATTGATGCCTGAGCCCACCACACAGGAATTCTTTCAGGCATGGAATAATGGGAATCTGGGTTTCAAAGCTGTGCTTGTGTTGAGACCATAAATTCCTTAGGTACCACTGTAGTTTTCTCATATGCAGCCTGGCATGAGGAACCAATATTATGCAGGATGCCATGAATCCCAAGGCTTGCAGAACTTTTCTTGCTGTCAGATGGTTCATGCCATTTGCCTTGATGTGTCCAACTCAAAGGTTATTCTCTGGGATGGAATCAGTCTTGACTTTTAAATTGACAATCTTCTGCTAGCTTGCTTTCATTGTCCTCTTGTATCAGGCAGTCGTCCAGGTATGGGTAGATTTGGATTCTGGGCACAGTAGATAAGCCAAAGGGCAATGCTGAGAATTGATAATGCTCTGATCCTGCAAGAAATCTGAGGTATCTTCTGCAGTATGGTCGTATGGGGGGCAGGTATGCCTCCTTGAAATCTAGAGTCACCAGCCAAGACTCCTTGCCCAGCATGGGAAGAAGCTGCTTTCTTGGTGCCAGGAAGAGTCTGGAGTAAAATCTTCCTTGCTCCATAGATGGTACCTTTTCTACAGCTCTCATCCTTAATAATTGAGATATTTGTTTTAGTGCTTCTGCCTTTTGATCTGGAGGTAGGTTTGGCATTCCTCTCTTCCCTGTAATGCCAGTTTGTCGTAAATAAAAGCCCTTTAGCTTCCCAAGGGTGCTTGTAGTTGTTCCCTGGTAGCGGTGCCAGAGCCTGCCACTGACGTCCTCTGTTGGCTTCTGCCTCTTGAACGCCTATTCCCTGCTCTCTGAGTTCTGAGGGCCAATTCCTGCTAAACCTCGGTGGTTGGACCAATTGATCTTATCCATAGGAGCATCTAATATTTTTGATTTGACATGGTCTGGTAAGGCCTGTTCTTTTAACCATGCATGCCTTTCTGATGACTGCCAGTCATGGCTGATCTAAAATGGTTACTGACTTGTTGAATGTTATGTACCATTTTTTTGGTTAACTGATCTAGTAAACATTCTTGATACTGCATCATGTGAAACTGACAGTTCAAGAAGTGTAAACTTTTTTACCATCTCTAAGGATCTGGATTCCCTTTCAGAGGGAGGGTTTTTGGGCAGAGGTGGCTGCTACAGCCTTAGGTCCTGGGAGAGTCTCTGGATCTCTGCAAAGGAGCCTTATATAAGTGATAAGAATGGACTCTTCACCATCAGAGTCTTCATAAGGGGGATTGGACTCTGGAGGGTCTGTATCAATTGAATCATCAGAGGAATCATCTGAAGACAGTGGCTCAGGGGGTCTGCTCTAGGCCTCTTTGAGATCCTGTGCTAAACTAAGCATTTGTGAACTAGAGCTAGGCCTGTAGCAGCTCCACGCAGGGGTTGAAATATCCAAGGAATAGTGTCTGATAATTCCTGAGAACTGGTAACAGTTAGGGATATCGAAGCGATTCAGATTTTCGGCTGAGGGAGAACCCGCTTGCTAGCGAAACCGAGACAACCGCGGTTTGGGTTTCAGCGAAACCAGTTTACTTTGAAACCTGGCGGAGCTTTTCCTTGTCTTTTTGAGTTTTTATGTCGGAGGATCCGAGGCATAGTCTCAATAAAAAAATGCTAAAACTCCTCAGCAAACTCCGACCCGACGTCTAAGCGTCCGCGGTAAAAGAAGCACAGTGGAAATCTTTATGAGGTATTTGTTTCCCACAAATTAAACATTTATTCACTTTTCTGACATCGGCTGAGGTAAGAAAGAGTCCCCACGGGGTACTTTTTTTAGAAGTCTTGAAGTTTTCGTAGTAGTAATCTCTGGTTCTGACCGACCGGCACTTGAACAGCTTCTGCTTCGGGCCACGCCAAGCTTGGGCGCCGAAAAGACTGAGGAAAATGGCGCCGGCTGATGCCTTTATCTGCAGCTATGACGTCGGGTGAAGTGCGACACCAGCCGAGGCCAGACCCAGACTTTGGAATCCGGCCGACCGAAGGGCTGCCTGACGACAGGACAACCCATTTGTAAAGACTGCAGATGCATCCTTGAAGGACATCTGCATTGGATGTTTTGGATTTTTGTCGTGGTCTTAACTTGAAAATATTTTTTTCAGAGCAAAATACAGCTAATACTCAAAGATCTGCTGAATTTAGATTTCAGAAGCCAATTTTTCAACCGCCCTTGGATAGACATGTCGCTACATTTCAACAAGCAGTACTAAGAGACTTGCATTTTCCCCATTTTGAATCACATATTCTACAAGAGAACATGTCTGAGAAGGAAGCCCTAAAGGAACTTAAAGATAACCATAACATTGCTATACTCCCAGCAGATAAGGGAGGAGCAGTAGTTATTTTAAATATGGATTATTATATTCAGGAGGGCCTCAGACAACTATCTGATAGTAAATGTTACATGTATATGGGAATTGATCCTACACCAAATTTCAAAATGGAAATTGATGCTTTTCTTAATACAGCAGTGGAGGAGGGTATTATCACTCGGAATACTGCACAACACCTTACAGTAGCAGATCCTTCCAAGCAAATATTATATTTACTTCCGAAAATACACAAATCTATTACTAGACCACCAGGCAGGCCAATAGTGTCGGGTAACGGTTCACTTACTGAACCACTGTCAGTGTTCCTAACTCAACAACTTAAACCACTACTCAAATGGGTCAGAGCTAGAATACAAGACACCATGCAGTTTTTACAAATTATACAAGACACACAACTGGAGCCTCATTGGCTCATGTGTACACTAGATGTTAAGTCCCTTTATATCAGCATACCGCATTGGGCAGGCCTGCAGGCATTACAATATTGGTTGGAAAGAGCAGACCTGTACCCACCTGGGTTTAACACACTTATTATTTGCATGACCGAACATGGGCTTGGCAAAAATGTTTTTTACTTTCAGGGGGGGTGTTATTGGCAACTCCAAGGGACGGCCATGGGGGCATCCTTTGCCCCCATCTATGCGGATCTATTTATGGCCTACCTTGAGGAATGCCTGATATACAACCCCTTACACAACATCTATCTGGTTGAAATTGATATCTGGCGGAGATATCTGGATGATTGTTGGATGGTTTGGCGTGCCAACTCTACATATCTAAATGAATTTGTGGAATATCGCAATAGTAACATCTGGGGGGGATTGAGTTTACTGTTACATTCAACACTCATAATATTGACTTTTTAGATGTTACAATATATCGGAATCCCGATCATACTTTGAGTACTAAAATTCATCATAAATATCCACAATACAATACATTACTTCATGCCTCTAGTATGCATCCACACCACACCATCCGGAATATTCCTAAATCTCAATTCCTTAGAATCAAATGTATTAGTTCTTCTGCATCTGATTTTCAAGATGCTAAAAAAGACTTGGAAAATAGATTTTTAGAAAGGGGATATCGTCCGTTTGATATCATTTCAGCCAGTGCATGGTCAGGCAAACAGGATAGGGAGGCACTGCTTCAATATAAGGAGCGCATTCGGACATCACAGGAGTCTACTTTAAGATTTGTAACCACATTTGGTAGGAACCATCAGGTCATTAGAGATATCTTGGATGCAAATTGGAACATTCTATTAGCTAACAACTACCTTCGTAATGTCTTAGGAACTAGGTGCCAATTTCCATATAGAAGGGGTAGAACACTGGGATCATTATTTTCCCATTACAAACACAAGGAAAGCGGAGGGGCTAAATATAAACAACTTACAATGACAGGTGATGAATTATTAGGAACCTTCCCTTGTAGTCACTGTATATCATGCAATCAGGTGAACAAGCTTAAGCAGTTTACTAGTGCCAATACTAGCAAAGTTTATAATCTTAGGATATTTGGTAACTGTTCAAGCAGTTAGGTTATATATTTAGCCACATGTCAGTGCTCTGCCTTCTATGTGGGAAAAACTGCGCGTTCCCTTACAATCAGAATGGGTCAACACAGGAGTGACATCCGTAATAAAAAACAAACCAATGCCCTATATCAACACACTATTAAACATCCTACAGCCAAGTTTATGTTCACGGTTATTGACAGAATAACCGGTGATAGGAGCAACCAACAAGGGTGGCAGAATATACTTAGCCATAAGGAGAAATACTGGATTATTCATCTTGGAGCTATGTTTCCTCCGGGTTTGAATGACCATTTATGAGAAGTATATATGAATTTATTAACTCTGTATATGCTCCATAGGTTAATATGACACTTTTGTAGTTTTAAGCTGCTTGAATGTATTATTCCAATATAACAAGAATAACTAAAATTATGACTGAACACCGTAAGATTGGGTCACTTTTGGTATTATGCTATTAGGCAAATTTGATTTATTTTTATATCTATATACTCTGGGTAGTACACAGTATGTCTAGATAATTTATGTAATTAATATATTGTAATTTTGTTTACTAATATAATTTTTTAGAACTTGCATTAACTGTTTGGATGTGTATTGATATGTATCTTTACCATGTAAGTTTGTCTTTATTATTCATATGTTACCTGAACTTTTCTGTATCATACAGTAAATTATGTTTTAAATAGGTTTGCTATTTTTCAAACAAGCCTATTAATTCTTACACTCTGTGTTAACTAATATATATATATATATATATATATATATGTTTGCTTATTAGCCATTCTTAATTTTTTAGTGGTATAAAATAATATATATAATTTAACCAGTAATCTCACATGTGAAGGGATTGGATTATACCACTATTTGTCATTGGCTGGTGTATGCTATAAATATTCATGATTTTGTTCTTATTTGATTCTTTACTTTTCACTGAAGAAGGCATTTTGCCGAAACCGGTTTGGATTTTTTGAAGAATCATTGGACAATTGTATGTCCTGTTTGGAAATTTATCTGTGTAAACTTCCCAATAAAATATTGGACAGTCTATGCTGGCCTCTAGTGTTTTTTACGTTTTGGTTTGGCCGAGCATGCCGTACTGGCGAGGCGTGGTGTTTGGATCTCCTATACCGAACCAACAGATATTGCCAAAATACTGCCAATATACAGGCCGACAGATTCAGTGCCAACTTTACCCCTCTCCCCCCCAAGGAACCAGTCATAATACCAGTGGATTGCCAGGCATCCAGTATTACTGCTGCACAGGTTAAAACAGCACTGTCCAAGGCCAAGAATACAGCTTCTATGGGACCTGACAATATCCCTCACCTGTGTGCCCTGTTCAGTCACAGCCTCACCTCAGGCTTTGTCCCTACCAAATGGTGCACTGCTACAATCATCCCTCTCCATAAAGAAGGAGCAACTACAGACCCTGGGAACTATCGCCCCATTAACCTGACGAGTCTGATATGCAAAGCTATGGAACGCATCATCATGGACCTAATAAACAAGGATATAGGGAATCTCCAAACTCTGGATCCCACACAGTTTGGTTTTGTGAAGGGTAGATAGATCATGCCTGCTCAACTTGGTCAATTTTTTTGAGTCAGTCGCCAGAGCTGTGGATGAAGACAAGGTGATTCATACAGCCTACCTTGATATAGCCAAGGCCTTTGATACCATTCCCCACTCAGGAATCATAGAAAAACTCACTAAGCTAGGCATCAACCCCTATATTACTAGGTGGGTTGCAAACTGGCTCACAGGTAGAACCCACAGTCTGAAAGTAGTTGACTCCAGGTCAGACTGCCGACCAGTCACGAGTGGAGTCCCACAGGGTTCGGTCCTAGGTCCTTTCCTGTTTGGTATCTACTTCTCTGAAGTCCAGGCCACCACAAAGGGACTCTAGCTGACAAAGTTTGCAGACGACTGCAAGTTGGGAGTCATTATTAACTCCCCAAGTGATGATGACATCCTACAGAAAGGCCTCACTGAGACCAACAACTGTGTCGTCATCCCCTTTGGGAAAAACACGGTTCCCATGAATTACCACATCGATGGTAGTCCACTGAACACAGAAGGCGTTATAAGAGATCTGAGAACACAGGTTGATAGCAACCTCTCTTTTGAGCACCACATTGCCACTGTGGTCAGAGGCACATCTCATTACTAAGGATTTTGCATCTAGGAAGAAAGAGGTCATTGTCTCCCTCTACTCTTCCTTCATTAGGCCAATCATTGAGTACAATGCCCATTTGGCATGTACCTCACTAAATACCTGCAACAATTGGAGAGGCCGCAAAAGTACCTCACAAAGAGGATCCTAGTCCTTAAACATTTGTCCTATATGGACAAATTAAAAAAACTCCAACTATTCTCTGTCTCATATTGCCTACTTAGAGGCGATCTCTGCTTGACTTACAAAGCCATGTCTGACCCAGCTCTGTTAGAAATGCTGCATCTAAAGAAATCCCAATACCTCCACACCACATGCTCCAGAGACCTCAACCTCATTGCCACAATCAACAGAATATGCTGGAGGGACAGGTTCATAACCCAGAGACTGCCCATGCTATGGAACAGACTTCCCATACATGTCAAGCAGAGCACCTCACTGGCCCTTTTCAAGAGAAATCTTGATGAGTGGATGGGAAATAGAAAATTCACCCCAGGGATCACTCCAGTGGCTTTACTTGACAGAGGCACTGGGAACTAAGGTCGGGTGGCACGATGCCAGGTTAATCCTATGGGCTAGGCTTGTAAAGGCCCCAGGGCCATTAGCCTAGTACACACCTATGAACCTATGAGCCTATGAAAAGACAATGCTAGAAACAAAATAAAATAAATGTCCATACCTTGGCATACACAACACACCAGAGATGGAATAGCTGCTGCAGCTGTGATTATTGAAACATCTCCTGTTATGGTAAGTTAATTTACATAACTGTACTATGTTTATCATTTTGATCATTGCTGCAACAGCCCTGGCTATATGGGTAAATTACCCTAGCTTACTACATTTGGGAGGTGAAGGATATGGGTCCAGGAAATCCTGAAGAATTGTCCTAGCCAAGCCTGATCTGATCCTAGATAAGGAATCAGTCTTGTAATGCCTTGTAAACACATGTACAGAGGATCAAGTTGCTGCTTCTAGAATATTTCTACAATCCAACCCTTTCCAAAAAGCCAAGGTCCTGGTAGAGTTAACCTTCAGCCTGCCTAGAATAGTTTTGTTGTGCTGAGTTTGACAAAATGCAATAGCCTTAGACAACCATTTGGAAATGGTCTGTTTTGACACAGGTTGCCCCTTCTTCTTGCCTTCACAAGAAATGAACAAACTGATCCAAAGATCTGAAAAGATGTTGTTCTGTCAAGGGAGTAACAGAGTTCTCTGTGGACATCCAAGGTATGGAGTATCCTTGCTCCCTCATTTTTAGGTTCAGGAAAGAAAATGGGGAGATGAACAGTTTGGCTTAAAGTAAACTTGGTTAACACTTAAGGCATAAAAGAAGGATTAGGTCTCAAAGAAGCCGTCTCTGTGGAAAATAAGACATGGTTGACTCACCATCAGAGCTTACAACTCAGACACTCTTCTTGCATGGGTCAGAGCAATCAGTAAAATTGTTTTCCATGTGCAGAAACTCAAGTCAGCCAAGTTAGATGGCTCAAATGGAACAAGTGTTAGCTTCCCAAACACAAAATTAAGATCCCAAGGAACAGCCACCAGTATTCTTGGTGGCCTCTTATGCAAAAAACATTCCAAAAGCATTTTGACATAAGAATACACTGAAAGAGGAGGATCCATGGACAGACATGCTGAAATGGCTAATAAATTAACCTTGATGGAGGAGTTATAAAGGCCATAGGATAGCAACTCACACAAATATTATAAAACCAGAGGACATCTTGCCCTGCATGAGTGCTGGTTTTGTTGCTGGCACCAACTAGAAAACCCTTTCCATATCCTAGTATATGATATTCTAGCAGCAGGCTTTCTTGCTTCCATTAGCACCTGCTGCGCATCCTTAGTAGACAGGTGTCTAAAAGTTTCTATCATCCATGGATTCAGTTGCAGTTGATTGCAGTTGTGATGCATCAAACACTCCTTATCTTGTGTGACTAAAGCCATTTTGTGAGGAAGCCTGAGGCCATTTCCAAGAGGAGGGAGAACCACTGTTGCCTAGGCCAGAAGGGAGTCACCAACAATGACCTTGGCAGACTCCTTCTGAATCTTCAGAAGCACCATGGATATCAGTGACATGGGTGGAAAAGCACACAGGAACATTCCTGTCTTCCAAGTCTTTCATGAAGCCATGGAGCAGAATTTTGCCAGATGAATGTTCAGACAGGAGGCAAGGAGGTCTACTTAAGGAACTCCAGACAAACTGATGAAGTCTTGGAAGACCCCCTGATCTAATTTCCATTCATGAGGTTCTGCTCTTACCTGCTCAACTTGTATGCAACTCAGTTTTGCTCTGATGGAATGTAGGATGCCTGCAGAATGAGACTGTGCTGTGAATCTATATCTCACGCTAACATGGCTAGTTTGTAAAGGGGGTATAAACTGATATCTCTCCTTGCTTGTTGTTGTACCACATGACTGTGGTATTGTCTGTAACAACCTGAAGAGCTCCTGCAGACCAAGATGATTCAGAGTTGACTGCATTGATCAGCTCAAGCATCTGTTTTATATGTATGTGCTTATGTATGTCCTTGATATCCTACACATCTTGTATTTATATCCCTCTTGGAACTGCTCTCCCTCTCCAAACAAAGTCAAGGGCATCCATGGTGACTGACTGCTTTAGAAATATGGAGAGAGAAGAGGAGACCTGGATTTATGGATATTTGCTATCGCACTAAATGATTTCTCTTCTGACAAACCCCATCACTGGGATTTAAAAGGACAAATGATGTTGGTGCTGGCTTCAGATACCATTGCATTTTTCTCATGTGGAGTCTTACCAGTGGCATCATGAGAATCACTGATGCTGTGTGACCCAACATCCAGAGGTATTCCCTTGCAGTAACCAAAGTCTGAGTGGAAAACCTTAGAAACAGATCTAGATATATATATTTTTCTTATAGAAATAAAAGCTCTTTGAACTGAGGTGTCTAGTTGACATCTCAGGAGCACAATCATGTGTTTAAGAGTCAAATAAGATGTTTGAATGTTTTCTTGCAATCCTAGGTTGTGTAGGAAATCTTACACCCACGTGACTGTGCAAAGATAAGCAAATCATCTAAATGTGGAAAAATGTGGATACCCTGTAGCCTGCAATGAACTATAACTGGAGCTAGACACTTTGTGAACACTCTTTGTGCAGTAGATAGTCCAAAAGATAAGGGAGAGAACTCACAATGTGATTCAGACACACAGAACCTTACGAAACACCTAAAGCTGGAATAGGGATGTGGTGAGAAGCATCTTTTACATCTAGAGTTACTAGGAAAACTGAATGAGGAAGAAGAGGTGCCAAGAAGTGAATTAACAGCATTTTGAACTTGGGCACTATCACAAATAAGTTTAGAAATGAAAGATCCAGAACTGGTTTCCAAACTCTTTCTTTCTTTGGCACTAAAAACAACCTTGAATAAAAACCTTTTTCCACATGAGAAGGGGAAGCTGGTTCTATCACTCCCAGGGAAAGCACATGATGAAGAACAAGTGGAAATAAAAGAGTCTGGTTGTGTGACTGAGGGATTACCCCCTAGAAAGGTGGAATTTTCTTCTGCTATGATCTGTAACCTTCATCTTCAGAACCCATTTGTCTGAAACTATCAGTTGCCAAAGAAAAAGTGGAAAGTCAGATTTTCTAGAGTGGAAAAGGGACTGCCAGGGGGTGGAGCAAAGTCCCTTAAATAGGCATTATTCTTTTTGTAACATGCTTGCCATTTCTTCTTAAACATCTGTTTGCCTGCAGTTTGTTGATATGTTTTATTTTATTTATTTAGTTATTTATTTGCCAAAATTGGAAGAGGGGTTAAAGAATCCCTTAGAAAATTTGGAAAAAGAGGGCTAAAAAATCTTAGAGATTCCATGTATCAACTTACCCCTCTCATCACACATTTTCATCATCTCTGCAACAGAGAGGCCAAAAAACTAAATAGCTATCCAAATGAGAATTTAAAATCTCATCTTTAACACATCTGGGAGGTTCAAAGAAAGCAGCCAGGCAAATCTCCTCAAATCAGTACATGTGGCCATAACCCTGGAAGAGTTATCAACTGAATCATGCACACACTGTAAACAATCAGATTTTCCTCACAAGAAGAAATTGCTGGCAAAACATTTCTCAGACTTTCATAATTAGAACAAATCTTAAAATATGAGTCTAACAATTCAGAATTCTGAAAATCAAAATATCTGAAGCATACACTTTTTACCATACTTATCAATAATCTTCCCATCCTTATCAGAAAGAGTTGGATTGGAATTAACTAAGCATTTAGCAGGAGTAGGATTAACTAAAAGCTAAAGCTGCTGGTGCAGGTTTGGGAAGATGTATAACAACTTAAAAGACCAAGGAACTTTACACAATATGAAAATTGTGGGCAGTAACACACACATCCTCCAAAGTTGACAGAACCGGAGGAAGAGGTGAAGGTTCTGGAAATTCTTTCTGTCACAACTCATAGTATTTTCTGAGGAACTAAGAAATCCTAGTGTTCTCAACTGAAAACACTGGGACATTCTTGAAATAGTCTCAGAGGAAGATACCCCCTACACACACAGAAAGAATCAGAAGCTGAGCTCTCCTCTGTGTCTGAATCAGAAATTTGAGGAGAAAATCCTGTATCTGTCCTTTCATCTTCCTGTCCAGAATCAAAATCTTTAATATCTTCATGAATACAGGTATCTCTCTTTCTTTTAACAGAAACTATTTTTTAAGAAGGATCAACAGCCTGAATTAAACCCTGAGCCAGACCCAGTAAATTACTGCTGTCCAAGGAAATTTGAGTAAGATTAAATATGTTTGCATTTCTGTTTCTTTTCACAAGAAAAATGGGGCCAACAGTTTTTTTAATGGCAGCAGCTTCCTTGTGGCTGGGCTAAACATTATGACAAAACACTGAAGCCTTCCCTGTTCCCTTTCTCAGGACCGACAAGTGTGGCTCTCTCTTGCCAGCTGAGAGAACCCCAACAGCCATACAGGACGTGGATAACTCCTGGGCCATAGTGGCTGTAGATGCTACTTCAGAGGGATCCGTGGTAAAAGAATTTTGGTCTGAGGGATAACTAATCACAACAGCAGTCATGCACCTGTAGTTGTGGCAAATTGCTAGCCTGCTGTGTTGGAAAAGACTGTTTGCTAAACTTTTTTCTTTTTGTGGCTAGAAGAAAGACCGACCATGGGACTGAACGTTTGTTCCATGGTCAAGCCGAAAATGGTTCTTCTTTCCCAGGGGAAACAAGCAGCAAGAACCAGTAAAAATTAAAGTCTTTAAAAGTCACTTTTTCAAAGAAAAACACAGGTTAAAGCATTTTAAAACATTTTCTCAACCACCAGATGTGATATATACACAATTTATCCTCAGAAAAAAAAATGCTTTTAAATACTTTGAACAACTTTTAAACTGACAGGAAAAAGGAGTGCTCCTATTTAAAAGTACAGTACAGTCTTGTGACAGTCCGTTAAAACACAAACTTCTATCTTTAAAATAAAAGTGTTATCAAATTAACAACTTTTTTAAATAGGAATTTATTTCCCCCAAAGGAGCTGCCCAGCAAAGAAACAGCACAAGCCAACCAATGATCCTCGAAAGCCTCAGAAGAGCATACTCTCCGGTGGCAGGAAAACTATGAAGGGCTTGGTGCCCAAACGTGTCATTTTAGTCAGCTCAACTCAAGCTGACTAATGGTTTGGGCACTTGAAAGGTGTCCTGAAGCTTTCGAAGCTGGTAAGCTGTTGTATCCTTGAAGGATAAAACCATATAGCTTAGGCTACTGCTGCTGCAGCAGTGATCAATATTAAGAACAACATCATTTATTATTTCCCCCCCCACCACATCTCAAACTACCCTCCCTTTCCAGAAGTAGTTATCATGATGTGTGGTTTAGCATCAAGAACACTTTTATTTTATTTTCTTGCCATGTCTTATTTTTGTTTTGAAGAATTGAGAGAATTTAAAAACAGGAACATAATCATTTTTGTAATACTAGAATATGTGCATTCACTGTCTAGCTGCATTACTGTGGCTAATTTTATTACCTATGGCAATACATGATCGCTGAAATAAAGGACCAAATGAGCAGACTCTAAATATAGAAGAGAACATTGTTACATATTCATCCTGCTGCAGCATGTCTGCAGGAAGTCTAGCTGGGGCTACATTCACATCAAATAGTTTGTAGATATTTATGCTGCCACAAGAATATGCAGACAAAATATATAGCAATCAAAAGCATGCAAATTCCTACAGCAAAATGGATGTCCATAAGCAGAAAATGAAGTAATAAAGTCATGTGGGCCTATAGCTGTGTCCTTTTGTGCTACACTTTATAATGTTACTTTACACATACGCTACAGAGGGCACTGGAATTGTTCTAACTTGTAACAAATTTCTGTTTTAATTAACTGATGCCATTAGGACTAGATTTCCTGTCTTACAGGGAAAAAGTCAAGATGTTTTTATGTTCCTTTGAAAACTGTTTAAAATAAAAAGTCAAGAAAAAATAACGGCCAAGTGATTATAGCTTGGAGGGCAAGGAAACCACATATTTTTCTATGGGACAGCACATTCTTGTAGCTAGGTGTGCATGAGAGTATTTTAAAAACCTCTACAGAATTAGGCAATTACAGCCTAATGAGATAATGAATAAATGTAAGTGAGGCTATTCTAGCTACAAGCAACGTTTAAATGGTCTTTGACTCTGGGGAAAATAAATGATTTTATCTCAGAATTGACTAGATGTACTTTAATACACATTTATATTATAATACAAAATATTAACAGGCTAAGTGCTGAACACAATGAAGAAATTGTCTTGTCAGGAACAATTCTGCAATTCAAAAAAACTCTGAATGTTTTAATTTCAAATTCAGTAACCAAAGACCTGTGTACATAAAATTTTAAAATTAGATATTCACAGTTTTTATTTTGTATCCTTTTTTTTAACTATAATTAATATTTTCTCAAAAGCTGGGATCAAACCACCACCTCTATCATGTAAAAGGCTAAAGATTGCAGCCTGGCACTGTGTCATGCAAGGATAGAGCTCTAATTATGAATCAGATGACCCACATTTAATTAGTGGCTTACACACTGGTACATCCTGCAGCACAGGCCGTGAGTTAGTTACTGCGAGTTAGCCTTACCCCTGCTCTCCTATCCTGAAGGCTTATGGTAGACCTGGTCATCTGATTTCCTCCCATGCTGGTGGAGGCTTGCATGGAAACAATGGCTGTAAGACCAGGCGATATAGGCTTGACAATTCCCAACCCAGGGAGAACAGCTCCTATGGAGCCTGTGTGAGAAAACAGGACATCCCTGTGGTCATACAGGTGTCCACATTGGCCATCAGTAATGAAGTCTGAGCTATGACAGAAACACTCCTCATGGCTGCCTGTATGAAGAATGAACCACAAACTGCTCTCACTCAAGGATAACGCAGCAAATGGTCAGTAGCAGTGGTTCCATGATCAAGAGATACAGGGTGAGAAAAATGACCTAAAAAGGGGGAAATCATCCTTGACTGTACCCCGATGACTTGGGTGCAAGTGGTGGTCCTTGCACTACAGAAGCTTGCAAGGGATAGATGGGACTGAGTTGCTAATGCAGGGGCACTTATTTCGAATAAGATAGTTGGTCTACAACACAACACACCACAACACTAAAACCAAATAAACTCAGACCAAACCAAGCAGTGTTTGCACTTTGGGTAAATAGTGTGACTGAGAAGACATGCATCCACGTTATACTCATCAAATCTAGGCACTACTTTGCACTTTACTGCCAATGTGGGAAGGCTATATACACATAAAAATTCAAATCAAGCCAAGGATGATAACCTACTGGCAGCAGCAACAGTGAGGGCTTGGTAAGGCAACTCCCTAATATGGAGAGAAGGCAGAGGAGCTCCTCCAAGGAATAATGTGGCTGTAATGGTTCAACAGAATGGAGAGAATGAATAGTTATATAGGTGGATGACTGGAGTTTGACAGTTAACTTGTGAATAGGACAAAAAAATGGGTTAAACCTAAAATCAAAGACTCTTTTTAAATCTAAAAACTACTTATGTATGAAGCTGGACAAATGAAGAAATAAGAAGTTATGTACTCTCCATAACGTTCCATGTTTTATGTCCTGTATCTTGCCTTCATTCTTGCTGGTTGGGTTAAGCCGATCCTCAGCTCCGACTCGGCCACATACTAAAGCTCAAGAACTTCTACTGGCTCGAGGCTACAACCTGTCCCAAGATGCCTAGCGGCTGTTCCCCAGATCTCGTTTGAGAGACTACTCCCTAGAGTATGCTAACATACAGAAATGAGAATTTATGAAATATATTGGTCATAAAGGTAAAGAGGCAAGAAGGGAATCAGACCATATTTGCCAATTGTAAAGTCCTCTAGATCCTCCAGGAGGGGGAATGGATGGATGGGATGCAAGAATGAAGACGAGATACTGGACAACAAACATGGAATGTTATGGTGAGTACATAACTTCTTTCTCGCCTTCATTCTTGCTGGTTGGGACAGTGTCCCCAGCACCTTTTTTCTTGGGTGGCTCAAGGGAATCAACTCTTCTGGACAGTGGAACCAAAGGGTGCCCTGTTCCGGGAGGCCACATCTACTTTGTAATGAGAGGTAAAGGTGTGAGGATTAACCCATGTAGCAGCAGCACAAATTGAATCCAATGGGAGTCTAGACTGAAAGGCAATGGAAGTAGACACCACTCTAGTTGAATGTCCTTTAACTTTCCCTGGTGGTTCTTTATTATGAGAATTATAGACATAGGTGATGGCCTCAGTAAGCCATTTGGACAAAGTAACTTTTGAAACTGCCATGCCTTTTTTATTTTCTGGATAGGAAACAAACAACTGGTCTGACTTTCTGAAATCTTAGGTTCTATGCAAGTAAAAATGCAACTGTCTATGCATATCCAGTTGGTGAAGCTTATATTCTGCCTTTTGCCATAGCTAGGAAAAAACACAGGCAATTCTATAGACTGGTTTAAATTCACTTCAGAACAAACTTTTGGAAAGAAAGAAGGAAGGTTTTGCTCTGAGGGAAACTCCATCTTTGTGGAAAATCAAATATGGAGGGTGGAGAGACAAAGCCTGCAACTCTGAAACTCTCCTGGCTGAAGTAATTGCTGGTAGAAAAACTGTTTTCCAAGATAAAAATTTTAGTGAACAAGAGGATGCTGGTTCAAAGGGAGGAAGGATCGAGGATGATAATACTAAATTTAGGTCCCATGGAGGACGAGGTTCTCTTAAGGGTGGCCTTAATAGAAAAGTACCCCTGAGAAAAACTTTGCATAATCTATGGGACATTACATTGGATCCAAGGTCTCCCACATGATAATTTGATATGGCAGCTAATTGTACTCAAATAGTGGCCACCGCTGCCCCTTGATTAAAGACTTCTGTTAGAAATTCCAAAATTGCAGGTATAGGGGCTGTAAAGAGATCTATGTGTTTTTTGTCCACCCATCAAGAGAACCTCCTCCATTTGCTTGCATAAAGTTTCCTACTCATCTTTTTGTGTGAGGAAACCAGAATGTGACGTACTGCAAGGGATAATTCTGGAAGCCTGGCTAAGATTGGAAGTGGAGTAACCAAGCTGTCAGCTTGAGGCTCTGAAGAGCAGGATGGAGCGTTCCTGACTGATGTGTCAGAAGATCCGGCACTGAGACCAGGATCCACAGATCCTCCTGAAGGTGGGGCCAAAGGAAGGGGAACCACATCTGACAAGGCCAGTAAGGAGCAATGAGAATTAACCTGCAAATCAACGACTTGGCTTTCTGAATCACCTTTGGAATCAATGGAAACGGGAGGAAAAGCATAAAGATGTCCCGGGGCCAATAATGAGTGCTTCCCTTGATGACTCACCCGGAGGGGAAATGAGGGCAAAGTAGTTGCTGCATTTGGTACTGAATGGAGTGGCAAAAGGTCGCAGCAAGGCTGGCCGGATTTGCGAAAAATTTGATTCCCAACTTCCTGATTCAGGGACCACTCGTGAGACATGATAATTGCTCTGCTTAGCCTGTCTGCTGTTACGTTGGATTTCCCCTGGATGTGCGTTGCCATCAGAAGGTGATGAGAAGAAATTGCCCATTGCCAAACTCTCTGGGCCTCTTGACATAGGGGATAGGATCTGGTTGTTTGTTGATGTACCATACCACCGACATACTTTCTGTTTGAATTGCAATAGTCATGGGTAGAGAGTTCTGAAATGCTTGCAACCCCAAAAGCACCGCCTCATCTCTAGAACACTGATGTGCAAATGGTACTTGTGATCTTTCCAAATCCCTTGGACAGTCTGTCCCAGATAATGCCCCCTCCCACCCTATCTGGGATGCGTCCGTGGTTACTGTAGTGACAGGTTGGGGAAGTACAAACGGTCTGCCAGTTGTTACCTGAATGGACTAAAGCCACCATAGTAGGTCCGTCTTGCAGAAATCCATAATGAGAATCTTGTGAGACATGGGTAACTCCTGTATGGACCATTGAGTGAAGAGTACCCACTGTAATATCCGCATGTGTAGTCGTGCCAGTGGGACTAGTGTTATCACCGCTGCCATTGAGCCTAAGACCTTGAGGACGAATTTTGCTTGTACCTTTTTCTTCTTGAGTAGGATAGATACTTGACTGCATAGCATTTGTATTCTCTCTTGAGGCAATTTTGCTACCATGTCATTTGTGTTTAATTCTGCACCTATAAAGGTAATACACTGTGATGGCAACAAGGCAGAATTTTCTGTATTTCTAGTAATCCCTAGGTCTGAGCAGAGATGGATGGTGGCATCCCTTGCTCTGATTAGTAGGTGCTTGGTGGTGGCAGTCAGGAGCCAGTCATCTAAATATGGAAACACCTGGAATCCTTGACATCTCAGATGAGCCGTGACTACTGCCATGCATTTGGTAAACACTCTGGGGGCTGTAGTGAGACCAAAGGGCAGAGCTCTGAACTGATAATGACTGGCTCACAGCAGAAAGTGTAGAAATTTTCTGGAGCTCCTGTCCATCTTTATGTGGTAGTATGCATCCTGAAGATCTAAAGAGCACATCCAACTGTCTTGTCCCAGAAAAGTAGTATAGACTCCAGTGTTACCATCCGGAACTTTGCTTTCTTTACTGACTTGTTTAATCTGCTGAGATCCAATATTGGTCTCCAGTCCACTGTCCTTTTTGGAACTAAAAAGAACCTTGAGTAAACTCTGGATCTGATCTGGTCTGCGGGGACTTCTTGGATGACTCTTTTATCTAGCAACCTTTGAATTTCTAGGGTTGCCTGATCCCTTTGACCAGGTGGAATGTCTGGGATAGACTTTGATGGATGAAGTGGACAGTGGAAAGGAATGTTGTATCCCCTGGATATAATGGACTGTACCCATTTGTCTTGAGTCAATTGTAGCCAGGCTTCTGAGTACAGTGATTGTCTTCCCACAACTGCCTCCAGAGGTAGACAGTCGGGCCTCCTTTCAGGTGCACTGGAAGGGCCAACCAGAGAACGTATCTCTGTCACCCTGGTTTTGCAGACCCCATCTACTGCATGGACGGCGTCTTCCATTGTTATTCCCCCCTCTGCCCCTGGGGGAAGGATCACCACGAATGTCTGACAAGGCTCCTTTGGACTTCCGGAACCACATTTTTCTGCTCTTTTGACCTTTAGGATAAGGTCTGGTAGGAGCAGAAAAACACACTCTGACGGCAGATAGAGTCTTACCATCTTGTTGGCAATTGGTGAGAGTCTCTTTTACTTTCGGCTGAAACACGGATGAGCCATCAAAAGGGGTGTCAATAAAGGAAGATCTGAAGGGTTCAGCAAACTCACAAAGGCACATCCAGGATGACAGAAACCACAGTGTGAAAGTAGCAGACTCCAAATATGACTTCAGACCAGTGACAAGTGGAGTACCACAGGATTCAGTCCCGGGTCCTCTCCTGTTTGGTATCTACTTCTCTGAAGTAAAAGCTAACACAGAAGGTCTTTGGCTAATGAAGTTCGCAGATGACTGCAAACTAGGAGCCATAATCGAAACTCCTAATGATGTGGACATCCTACAAAAGGGTCTCACTGAGACAGATGCCTGGTGTCAAAGCCATGGCCGCAAGCTCAATGCCAAAAAGTGCACTGTCATCCCCTTTGGTAAAAACTCTGTACCCATAAACTACAACATAGGCGGTAGTATACTTAACACCGAAAGTGTGATAAGAGACCTTGGGACACAAGTGGACAGTAGTCTCTCCTTTGATAATCATATCGCCACAGTAGTCAAGAAATCCTTCTATGTGGCACACCTCATCACAAAAAGGTTTCTCATCCAGAAAAAAAAGGTCATTGTTCCCCTCAACTCAACACTCCTTAGACCCATTATAGAGTACAATGCCCCTTTCGGTATGTACCTCACAAGACATCTACAACAACTGGAAAGGCCACAGAAATACCTCACAAAGAGAATTACCGGCCTCAAACAGATGCCCTACGCAGACCATCTCAAAAAACTCCACCTTTACTATGTCACATATCGCCTACTCAGAGGTGATCTCTGCCTAACATACAAAGCTATGTCAAACCCAGAGCTGTTGGACATGCTCCACTTAAAGAAATCCCAATCCCTCCAAGCTACACGCTCTAGGGACCTAAACATTGTCACCACAATAAACAGAACATGCCGGAGGGATAGATTCCTGTCCCAGAGACTTCCCATACTCTGGAATAAACTACAGAGACTTCCCATACTCTGGAATAAACTACCTATCTATATTAAACAAAGCTCCTCATTAGCACTCTTCAAGAACAATCTTGATGACTGGATGGAAAATAGGAAATTCACCCCGGGGATCACCTCTATGGCTCTACTCGACAGTGGCACAGGAAAATAATTTTCTTGGGTGGCAAAAGCCAGGGTACCTTTTTGGCTGGGCTTGTATAGGCCCCAGGGCCGATAGCCTAGTACCTACCTATGAACCTATGAACCTATAAGAAGCTATTCCTGTGTCTGCTGCCATGCTCACTCCATCGGCTACGTAGGAGATGAGGTGCATGGAGGAGTTCATAATCGAGGTTCAGGTCGCAAACTGGGAATTTATCTTATCCGATAAACCCTGGGCTGTAGCACCTTGTAGGGTATCTCCTAGCTCATTAAGGATATCCCTCTGGAGTCAGGTGAAATGTGTTAAGTAATTCAGCGACCGTAGGATAAAGACCGCTGAGGAGAACATACGCTTCCAGTATCTGTCCATCATATGAGACTCTTTGTTTGGTGGATGGACATATGCAGAAGTTTCAGCTAACTCCTTCTTTGTGGCCACTGCCACCATCATCGTATCTACTGGAACTCCCTTTGTTAGGTATTGTCTATCCTCTGGGGCCATAATGAATTTATTTGACCTTCTTGGAACGGGGTCCACTGACTCCAGAGAATCCCACACCTTTCGACTTACAACACCCAGGAGCAGGTCAAAAGACAGAGACACCCAAGAGGTGGAGAGGCGAGAGCCAAATGCCTCCAGGTATACCGACTCATCCTTAGAAGGGGAGAGGGATTTCCAGCCGCCTCTCTGCTTTAGTATCTCTAGGATGTCTGAAAAAGAGATATCCTCAGAGGTTGACCATGGGGACCCTTCTGAATCCTCTAAGTCGGTATCAGAAGTGACAGACTCAGGGGAGTCTATGTGCTTCCTCTTACACTGTCTCTTCCAAGGGACCTCCTCAGGGGGATGTTCCGGGGAGGTGTCGGAAGAGGAGATTCCACCCATTAGGGTTTCCTGTGGCACTGACTCTCTAAACTGGGGCTGATGGAGGGATGATGAAGAAGTAGACACTGGCCCTTTAGGGGGAAGAGTGGCTGGAGCCGATGGTGGAGCAGACTCAGCAGAGAAATGCACACTCCTCATCACCTCGAAGGCACTGTGATCCTGGGCAGAGAGAGACTCCAGCCCTGAGGGACCGGGAGATCTCCCGGCGCCGAGGAGGGTGACTCCGAGGCTGATGTGGGAGCCAAACTCACCTGTGTCAAAGTGCCAAGTGGGAGAGTCGGTTCTAACAAGGGTCCGACTCAACCCCCCCCCCCCCCCGGAGCTGGCCAGGGAGTGTCAGCTCCCAGATCCCTCGATGGAATACAGCATCGTCGAGATAGGAGCAGTCGTTGGAGCCGAGATATCGTGGGTAATTACTGGCTCTGCCGGTTCCAGAACAACAACTTCCTGACATTCTGGCTCCGAACTCGTCTGAGTTGGAGGAGGAAAAGATGGCACCTGAGATACAGTGGTCGGCTCCACATTCCGATGGGCTGGGCTCGAAAGAATTTATGCCAGGGCTCGCGTCCGCAGCAACCTCTTCACCGCCCGCTCCACGTTATCATTTGATAGGCTTTTGGAGGACCGAGAGGAATGGTTCGATGACCTGTGACTACCTGCCACAGACTGTAGTAAGGGAAATTGCAGCACCAAGCATAGTGGTTCTAATGACAGTGACCTACTCCTTTTTCGGCTCCACGACAGTTCCAAGGACTCAGATGGAACCGACGGAGGGCCAGGTTTGTCGGAACCAATAACCTTTGGCTCCGAAGATACTTGTTACTTATGAGTGCTTGACAGCTCAGACACTGGAACCGACGAAGCTGCCTTTTTTGTCTTGTCCGATTTAGAGGCCTGATTACCTTCTTCAAAAGAGCCTTTCAAAAAAACTCTTAAAATGAGTTTATTTTTTCTTTCCTGTAGGACCCTTGCACTAAACCCATGACAACTGGAGCAAGAATCCTGCAGGTGGACTGCTCCTAGACAATACACACAACTTTTGTGTCTGTCCATTAGAGACATTTTCTGGGTGCATGAATCGCACTTTTTAAACCCAGATTGTCTCGATTCCTTAACAGATTTTTTAGACATCATGAAAGATACCAAGGAAACCAACTACTAGCAACAACAATAACACTAACAATAACAACAACAGTATCAAAGCAAATGTAAAAGAGAGTTTTTTTTTTTTTTTTAAACTTGGCAAGAAAGGGTTGGTGGAGGAGAAGTCTCTAAGTTAAACGACAGTCTCCTCCAACCCGAGGAGATGCCTCTAACTTAAACGGTGACTCCTAAGGAAAGGGGAAGAAGACCTGAAAGAAAAAAATGGGCTAAAAAGAAAGAATCCTCTAATTTAAACGGATTCTCTAAGGGGATAAAGAAGAAAAAGTGCCCTCAAGAGAAACAGCCGAAGAACACACTCAAGTAATGAAAAACAACACATAGGAACACACTACTTAGTAAGGGAAGGTATTAATAGACTCTAATAAGACAGTTTTTGTCAAAAATATAGAGAAAAATGTATAATGAAAGTAATAACTAGCCTGAGCCAGCGAAGACAATCCCGATGCTTCAAGCGGCAAAGAAGATCTGGGGAACAGTCGCTAGGCATCCTGGAAAGGTTGCAGCCTCGAGCCAGTAGAAGTTCTCGAGCTTTGGTATGTGGCCAAGTCGGAGCCAACCAGCAAGAATGAAGGCGAGATGGGACAACATAACATTTTTTATTAACAAAATTATCTGTAAACTCTGAAGTGTGTAACTTCAGTTCATATTACTGAGTGATCAGAATCCCTATTATGCTGCCAAACAATGTAAGTAGGAAAGAGGAAAATTTGTAGTAACTTTAGGGATGCTTTACTGGTATGCTCATTACTTACACCACCTAAGTTATTAATCACACATAGTACTTATAAATTCCCTGTTTCTACTTTACATAATTCTACCAGTGTATACGGAATATATTGGTCCATGGCCAATTAGCATTAACACTCAAATGCACACACCTATATATATATATATATATATATATATATATATATATATATATATATATATATATATATATATATATACCCACACATATTTTTGTAAGTATTAACATTCATGTGAGCACTTAGCTATGTATCTGTCTCTGATCTGTTTCAAACTGCATTTCTCAATACTTGGACCCCAAACTCAAATGTCTTTAAGCTGATTCCCACAGTACAAAGTTCTATTCACAGTCTGTAAATGAACTTTGAACAAAATAAACTGATAATCTCTCCCACTACATTCTGGTCTGGATTTGCTTAAACTGTTCATACAGATGTTTTTACTGTCAATGGAACCCGTTTAATTTAGTAACCATTAGCCAGCCCTTTTCTTAGCAAAAGCTAAAAACGCTGTAAGGGAAAATTATCATCTATACAACATGAAAATAGCAACAGAAAATCCAGTTTTGGAATATTTCAGCGTGCAGAAACCGATCCTACCTGACAGGACAAAAGCACTGTGACATCGTCTTGCAGTATCTACTTGACACACAGATACCACTATGAAATGCATTTCATCCTCTTAAGACAAAGCAGACAAATATCCCACCCAGCCTGAAACAAAAAAGACAAGCTTCTGTTCTTCATTAATCAACATAAAAAAATTACAAGTGTTACAAGTTATCTCTAAGCTGACACAAACCATGGGGTGTTCCACTCATTTTGAGTCCCAAAAATTATCTGAATTGTTATGAATTGGCAATTGTTCAAACTATACAAAAAAGTTTACAAAGTTGTTATAATTACTGATGACACATAATTTGCAAACATTTAAAACATCAGTGCACTTTCCACTTTGTTTTGCATTTCCATTCTCAAGTCTGATTACTGATGACACTTGTTACACACAATGGTACACATCTGGGTGAAGAAAGGTTGAGGGATACACTGCAGGTTTCCTCTGCTAAGACAAGTTTCCTGAAACAAAAGCAAATATCTCTGCTACGAAAATACAGCAGTTTTGGCAAATAATTTAACAACCTGGCATGCAGACAGAAACAACATTAACCATGCAGTTAAACCAGTGAAGAACGATGCAAATTAATCTGCAAATTTCTTTAACCAGTAGCTCAGTATTCTAATATACTCTACTAATTAATGCACTGGAAGAGCTGCTGAAAAGCACATATAATGACTCAGAAAGCTTTTGGTTTATACAAGTAACTGCCTCACAAATGAAGAAGTTATTGGAAGTGCATTGAAATGGGCATCTATCACCAATCTGGCAATTAGCAAAGTGGATTAAAACTGAGCAGCTTCATGTAAACCAGGATGGATTCTTTGATCTTCCATTTGCCTACTGTGTGACTCTGGGCAGGTCAATTAACCAGACAATGCTCTGGGTAACTTGGCTAGGCTCCTCAATGGTCCTCTAGACTCCATGTCTAGTAACTTTGTATGAAGATGACTTTTTGTAAAGTTTTTTATGTACCTGTGGCATAGTCCTAGCAGTCAGTGTAATATATCACCAATTTTCCCTGAGTTCAGAAGTGTTTCCTGGTTAATAAAAGCAACATACATTACATAATTACTTAAACAAGGTTCTCAGAATAGGACATTGCCCTTCAAGGCAAATTCATTTTAATTTCTGATCATCAAAATTTTGAAGAAAGCAGTGGCAATGTGTTATGAAGGTCACACTGGACCATATCACAAAGACATGCATCTGGAGCATTTCTCCCCTGGCCTTCGCTGAAAATTGGCTTCGTTCCAAGTTGGACTTTCCCAGTAAACAAATGTTAAATAAATAAATAATAAAATAAATATGGTCTACCAAATGACTGACGACATGGATTTAAAATGTGGCACACTACCTGCACTGCTCTCTTGTACTTACCATCATACTAATAGCTAAGTACAATGGTGAACTCCTGATTTTTATTTTTTTTTTTACAGAACTCACAATGTAGTTAATTTCTGTGCACCATGATAAACATTTCCCTGATCTTGCACCACATGATCTAAGTCCAACAAAGTTAAACTGTTTCTCAAGCTACCTAAGGGACAGAACCTTCAAAATAATAAATGACCAATTTTAGTGAGAAATGTGATCCAAAGGGCTCAGTCAAAGGACAAAATCTCCACAACCTATCCCTGAACTTACTCACTTTTAGTCCTACAAACACAAGTTAAATATTCATGGATATGAAAATATTTTACTCCATTCTTAAAATAACCATACAGAAATGCCCTCAAAACACTAATCAAATGAATGTGTACATTTGATTATATCATCTAAGTTTATTTCAAGAAAACCAAAACCATGCTTTTTTGGGAGCCATAAAATACTGAGCAATTTAAGTCAGCTAAAGAATCTCAGGGCGAAGAGAGTGAAAGTTAGAAGCACTGCAGGCCTGGAAGTAGAGTTTTAATTACACCTCAGCTTCTCCCACCATATCTACAAATAATAACTGAATGTTGTACCCTTCATGAAACTTGCTGAATAACCTCTATTTTTTTAACAAAATGAGGATATGGAAGCAATGTCTAAAGAGCTCTTAAACCTCATCCTTGGAAATTACCCTTTAGTTAAATCAGCAGCATCAACCAAATGTATAAAAACTCTTTAGACAGTATACAATAAAGTCTGTAGATTCCTTTCAGATGCCCCATAACAGCAATACCAACAGTGCCATAGCTGGCATAAACTGATTCATAAGTAACATTAGGAGCTAAACTTTTACTGTAGAATTCCACAATGCACTATGCTTGGGGTAGCACATGCATGATTCTGTAAGACAGGGCTCGGCCAGCCCTCAAAACATGTAGGTTAACAAGGATAAGAGGAGCACTATGCCCAGTTCTACAATGGGAATCAGTCTTGCAATGCTACAGCATTTAGTATTTCTGTACTGGTGATGAATGTCAATGTAAAAAACTGAAGGAACACAGAAGCCCACTGAAGTCAATGGTTTGTTGTGACACTAGTGCAGCTCCATCTATGAGGGGAATTGGCACTGCAGGCAATACAGTGAGGAAAGCCACATTGACTTCAGTATCAACTCTCACATTCTCGGCAGCTGTAATGCAGATGAGAGGAGTCGGGGGAGGAGCTAAGAATTGTGTACATATGTGGTAATGTGTTTTTCTAAGTTGCCCTCATTTTTTAGTAAGGACAATTCAAATCATTTTTTAAAATTTTCAGACTGTGTATCCTAATGAAAACCCACAGCACACCTATTAGGATTATATGAATGCATACATTCTGATTTCAAAATAATTGATGAAACAGAAGATTCTGTTTCTGGTCTTTTACAATCAATGATGACATAGTTAAAATTCATTTCTTGGCTGAGGTGAGGATTCTGTAAGTTCTCTGTATGAGAAGGTGAACTGTCAATCCTCAAAACTGCCCATAACTGTGTGTGTGCCATGTGGAAGTGAAGTATTTGTGTGTGTGTGTGTGTGTGTGTGTGTGTGTGTGTGTGTGTGTGTGTATATATATATATATATATATATATATATATATATATATATATATATATATATATATATATACATATACATACACACAGACATAAATACAAAGAGAGATATAACTACCTAGCCTGATAGCTTAGAGGTTAAGGTACAAAATTACCAACTAGTAGACCTGGTTGGGGCACAAATGGGCAACAGCAATACCTATGCTGAAAAATGGCCTGGCAATCTACTTCCATAACAAGCCAAGAGAACCCTAGGAGGTCTACACAGTCACTATGAATCGATTTTGGCTCAAGGACATCTGCTTACTTACTTAAAGATATAATAGGTAAATACTTTTTTCATTATATATCATTTTCTATAAAAAGACTGTAAAAAGTAATGCTATGTTACAGAGTACTGAGTTGACCGCTGCTGCATACCATCCTGACTTATATGTCACTGCATGCTTTACCACTGCTGCACTGTTATTCATTAATGTTTATTGTTCTTTGGTTATATTTCCCTCAAGATGAACCTGGAAATGGTCCAGGCACATTAGTAATCCACCCTGGTTAACAAATCTATATAAGAAATATGTATACACAATTTTCCATCCATAGATAAAACAGTACACACACACACACACACACACACACACACACACACACACACACACACACACACACACACACACACACACACCCACACACACACACACACAGATATGCATGCATATATAGCTTTATTACTGTTACTTAAATGTAGTTAATGTGAACTATGATACTGTGTGTTGTATTTAGCTGATGGTATGTATTACTGGCAGAATATTTCATCACAAGGACTTTTTTATCAGTGGTAGGTAAAATACATGTGCTGTAACAGCTGAGGTGAGTAACAGTTGAGGTGAATAACTGTGGTGGTACTTGCTGGTTGCAGTTGTTGTACACTGTTTGTTTGTTAATTTATTATGTGCTGATCTCTCGCTTATATACCAAATCATTTTAAGTTTTGATACGGACTTTTGCATGGCTTGTCTCATATCTTGATGCAGCTTTAGTGCTATTTGATGTGTACTGCTGTATGTATTGCTTCAGCAGTGCCGTATAAGCCTAAATTATCATGTCTACCCTAACTGCATACAGAATTTGGCTGTCTACATGTGCATTACTGTATGTTTGCCTTCTGTAACCAAAAGGGATAGGTTATTTCAAGCACTAAAAGTGAAACTGGCTAGGCTTAAAATGGCCCACAAGGGCAGTTAGCCTAGTACTTATCTAAGAACCTATTTGTATGTTAGCTTTTATGTATTTATGCAGTTTGCATGGTCATCTGCAGTATTCCTGTTGCCTGTTTACTACTTAAATTTATCACACTTGCTTGTGGAAGATATTTATCACTGTAATAATGCAGCACTTTACTGTGAGTGACGTACACATCTTTCCCATGGTTAAGTGACATTCAGGCATAATTGAGTTTATTTCTGTGATTTGACTTGCCTAACATATATGTCCTGACACTGGATTCTACTTCTATTTCACCTTCCAACACTGTTTTACTGTTGCTGTGAGCCCTTGTAATGCAGGACTGTGGGCCTTCTATGCCTGCTTTGAGCTGTTCTCCAAGCACCATTTTCTTGGGTGGCTCATGGAAGTATATTCCTCAGAACCATAGAACCAAAGGAGGCTCTGTCCCTGGAGGTCCTATCCAATTTGTAATGAGTTATAAAGGTATGAGGTGAGGACCACGTGGCTGCTGCACAAATGGTATCTATAGGTAGCCTTGCTAGAAAGGCTGACAATGTGGAAAATGCCCTGGTTGAGTGAGCCTTAACTTTATGATCTAGAGCCACATGCGTAGAGCTGTATGTGAAAGAAATGCAATCTGACAACCATTTTGCCAAAGTGGTTTTTACCACCGTAGTACCCTTCTTTGAATCTGAAAAGGAGACAAAAAGTTGATCCGACCTACTGAAGTCCTTAGTCCTGTCTAAATAGAATCGAAGTTGCCTATGGACATCGAGTTTGTGGAACATGTGTTCCATTTTGTTAGAATATTTGGGAAAAAACACAGGTAATTCTATAGTCTGGTTAAGATTTGATTCAGAACAATTCTTAGGTAGGAATGAAGGATTTGTTCTCAGAGTTACTCTGTCATTATGAAAAATCAAGTATGGGTCTTTGATGGACAAGGCATGTAATTCTGAGATTCTTCGAGCGGGAGCAATAGCTACCAGGAAAATGGTCTTCCATGATAGGTATTTCAAATCACAGGATGATGCAGGTTCAAAGAGGGGTAAAATGATCTGTGAGAGCACAAAATTAAGATTCCATGGAGCAGGTGAGGTTCTAATAGGTTGTCTCAAGTGAATAGCACCTTTAAGAAAGGCTTTAAAAAGTCTGAGTAACATGATGGGGGTTTCTTATTCAGCAATATGAAAATTAGAAATTGCTGCCAATTGAACTCTAAGGGTTGCCGCAGCTGCTCATTCATGAAACAGTTTAGTCAGAAACTCTAAAATGAATGAAATCGACACCATATATGGGTCAACATTGTTTTGTGAAGCTCATATGGAAAATCTTTTCCACTTGCTAAGGTATAGTTTCCTGGTAGAAGATTTATGAGAAGAGATTAGGATGTTCTGTGCTGCAGGTGATAGATTGTGGAACCTGGCTATTTGTGGAACTGGAGCAGCCAAGCTGTCAACATTAGGGTATGAAGAGCAGGATGAAGAGCCCCTGATGAATGCATCAGAAGATTTGGAACTGGGTCCAGAATCCATGGTTCTTCCAGTGGATGAGGCTGAAGAAAGGGGAACCAAATTTTATGAGGCCAGTAAGGGGCTATTAGAATAATGGTCCTTCCCAGAGTGCTGTTTTTTCTGGAATTTGGGTATTAGAGGAAACAGGGGAAAGGCATAAAGAAGTCCCAGGGGCAAACTCTGTACAAGTGCATCCCTTGGGGTATCCCCCGGGTTGGGGATCAGGGCAAAGTAGTTGCTGCATTTGGTGTTGGAGGGGGTTGCAAAAAGGTCACAGCAAGGCTGGCCCCATCTGCAGAATATCCTTTCTGGTACTTCTTCTTTCAGGGACCACTCGTGAGGCAACAGAATTGCCCTGCTCAACTTGTCCGTTATCACATTGGACCTCCCTGGGATGTGCATTGCTATCAGAAAGCACTGGGTGGATATTGCCCACTGCCATACTCTCAGGGCCTCTCGACATAAGGGTTATGATCTGGTTCCTCCTTGTTTGTTTATGTACCAGATCACTGATATGTTGTCCGTCTGTACTGCAATAGTCACTAGAGGAAGAAAGGTTTGAAAGGACTGCAACGCTAGAAGTACTGCTCTCATCTCTAGGACATTGATATGCAGATGAGCCTCATGATTCTCCCATGTGCCTTGGGCTGTCCTTCCCTGAAAATGCCCCCCCACCCTATCAGGGAGGCGCCCATGGTCACAGTGGCTACAGGGGGTGGTAGAACAAAGGGATGACCTATTGTCACTTGAGGAGAGGTCAGCCACCAAAGAAGATCCCTCTTGCATGATTTTGTTATTATAATGGGATGAGACATTGGAAGTTCCTGATAGGACCATTGTGTGAATACGAGCCACTGCAGAATCTGCATATGCATTTGGCCTAATGGAATGGCAATGATGGCTGCCGCCATGGTCCCTAGTAATTTGAGCACTACTGAAGATGGGGCTCTTTGTTTGGGGATGAGGTCCAGAACTTGTTGTCGAAGGCTCACCACTCTTCCCGTTGGAAGTTGTACGGTCATGGAAACTGTGTCGAGATCTGCTCCTATAAAAACGGTACCTCTGGATGGCTGTAAAGCAGATTTGTCCCAGTTTACAGTAATCCCCAATTGACTGCACAGATCTAAGGTCATATCCTCTGCTTGTATGAGTTGATACTTGGTGGTGGCGGTGAGAAGCCAGTCGTCTAATAATGGAAACACTTGGAATCCTAACCGTCTCAGGTGAGCCATGGCTACTGCCATGCATTTGGTGAACACTCTGGGGGCAGCAGGGAGACCAAAGGGCAGAGCTCGAAACTGAAAGTGACTGGCTCCCAGCTGGAAGTGCAGATGATCCCTGGATGGTCTGGCCATCTTTATATGGTAGTACGCATCCTGGAGCTCTATTGAGCACATCTAGAAAGGGAAGTATAGACTGTAGCGTGATCATTCACACCTTTGTTTTTTTGACAGATTTGTTCAATCTGCTGAGATCCAAAATGGGTCTCCAGTCCCCTGTTTTCTTTGGAACTAAAAAGAACCTTGAGTAAGTTCCAGATTCTCTCTGGTCTGCTGGGACTGGTTGGATGTCTCTTTTTTCTAGCAACCTTGCACTTTCTATGGTTGCCTGTTCCCTGTGACTAGGTGGGACGTCTGGGATTTTCTTCACAAGGGGTGGAGGGGTAGCAAAGGGGATGGTGTATCCTCTCGATATTATGCTTTGTACCCAATGATCTTTTGTGATTTTTAGCCAGGTGTCTGGGTACAAAGATAAGTTGCCCCCGACTGCCTCCAGAAACGGACAGACAGGCCTCCTTTCAGGAGCACTGGTAGGGCTTTCCAAAGAACTGATCCCTGTCACCCTGATTTTGCAGGCCCCCTCTGTCGCGTGGACATCGTCTTCCATTATTACCCCCCTCCTCTACCACTAGAGGGGGTTTCACCACGTCTGTCAAAGAAAGCTCCTTGGGTTTTACAGAGCCACATTTTGCCACTTGTTGCTCACACCTCTTTGGGTCCAAAAGTGATGTGACTTGTAGGGCTCTGCAAAGGAAAATAAGCACATCCAGGAGTATCTCCTTCCATCAGATGCATATGAAATCAGATGCATGGAAGAGTACCTTGTCTGAGACCGCCACAGCTACATAAAATGTGGAAGGTAGTTCGGGACTCCCACGCCTTTTGAGAGAGAAAGTCCATCAACTCATCAAAAGGAGGAGTCACCCAAGAGGTGGAGTGTTGAGACCCAAAAGCCTTTAGGAGTACTGACTCATCATCAGTAGGGTTAAGGGGCTTACAGCCACCCCTCTGTTTCAGTATTTCTAAGATACCACCAAAAGAGATATCTTCAGAGGGGGACCATGGGGACCCTTCTGACTCATCTAAGTCAGTATCTGACGTGATGGATTCCTGTGAGGAATCCAGATGCTTCCTCTTACAAATCCTCTTCCTGGGAACCTCCTCAGTGGGAGGTTCCGGGAAGGTCTCGGAAGAGCAGGGCTCAGCCAGTGGGGGGACCTGAGACTCCGGTTCTCTACGCTTTTGAGGTATCAGTGAAGCAGAGGCATGCACAGGATCTTTAGGGAAGGAGATTGCTGGTACCGATGACGTGGGTGCCTGAGGGGACAACACTCTCCTTGTAGCATCAAAGGCTCTGATCTAAAGAGATGCCTGGATCTGTAGAAGCAGGCAGTCTACGTGGCGCTGAAGCCATGAGCTCCAAGCCCGAGGTAGATGCCGAACTCATCCAAGCCAAGGCCATGAGAGGCAGAGTCAGCACAGAAAGATCGGTACGACTATCCTCTGCAGACCTGACCTGTGAGTGTCAGCTCCTAGACTCTAAAGTAGGTACCGAAGAAGTCAGAGTAGTCGGAACCGAAAGCCCCAGGGTGTCGGCTCCAGCATTTCCACAATCATTGGTTCTGAATACTCTGGCTCCGGAACCTCGGGTCAAATCGGAGGAGGAACAAAACAAATGGGCTGGGTCTTGGTCGGTTCCAAGCCCTAAGGTTCGATCCCAACAAAATTTTTGCTAGCACTTGTGACTGCAAAAGCCACTGCACCACTTGATCCACATCCTTATCCAATAGTCTTGAGGACCAGGAAGCTATAGAAGAGGCCTCTGACTGTAAAACTGGAGACTTTAGGGTAGGAGGTACCAGTTGCAATACTGGGGACTGGCTCCTACTGACAATAACAACCTCTGGTTCCATAAGCATTGGAGCCGAGGTGGTAGTCCGTCTAGATTTGGATACCGATGAGCCCTTTTTCGGATCCGACTCCGAGGATGAGCTGGAAGATAAAGTTTTGGATGACTTAGAAGGTTTGTCCTTATCCAAGGCTTCTTGAAAAGAGGATTTTAGTAAACCTCTTGCAGTTAACTTACTCCTGCATTCATGGAGAAAGCAAGAACTAAATAAGTGACAAATGGCACAATTTTCTTGAAAGTGAAGGTCACCTAGGCAATAAACACAGTCTGTGTGTCTATCTGTGATAGACATCTTTTGTCCACATTTGGGACATTTCTTGAAAACAGATTTAGCCTTCTCTTGAGACATGGTAAAGCACTCTTATATATATATATATATATATATATATATATATATATATATATATATATATAGATATATAATAATAGCCCCAAAGAAAAAAATGTAGGGCTCTAACTATATAATATGTAATACAACAACACACACTCTATGTAACTATAAAGGCACACAATATCAATAATAACAATAATAGCCCCAATAAAAACAGGGTCTAACTCTAAACTACAAGAAACTACAGTACACTAACTATAAGAAGCATGCAATACTATATTCAGAGATATATAATACAACCCTAACCACAACCACAGGGTTGAATTAAACTTACAAATTCAAGTCTAATAGTACAAGAAAGAACTACTACTGACCTAATAAAAAACTGGGCTTGCTTCTCTAAAGCAGACAGAAGAAGGGGTAGGGAGAAAAGTTGCTTTAAACTAAACAATCTCTAAGAGAGTTGTTATATGTAGGCCTAGGAAAAAAGTGGCCACAAAAACAGAGAAAAAGCACTCTAAATTCTAAGTATCACTTAGCAAACACCGACAATGTATAGAAAATCCTAAGTTATCTATTATCTATCAATACTAATCAAGAACTGTAGAAAAATACAAAGATATTTTAACAATACTGGCCAGAGCTGTCGAAGAACTCCCGATCTGTTGCAGCAACAAACGAGATCTGAGGGAAGCACTACTGCATCATGGGATAGGGAGTAGGCCACGAGCTGTTTGAAGACCTCGACCTTTAGCATCTGGCCCAGTTGGAGCCAAGGAGCGGCTTTGAACCCATCAGTGAGAATGAAGGCAAGATAGAACAACTTCACATCAAGTGTTTCAGAAAAACACACGTTTACCTAAAGTTAACAAAAACCTTCCCATCCTTGTTAGAAGGAACTGGATTAGTATTAACAATATTTTAAATGCAGTTGAATCCACTAAAGAAAGAGCTGCTGGGTCTAATATGGTATGAGTATATAAAAACTTAAAAGACTAATGCACTTTATATAGTCTATCAACTTTTTGGGGCGCAACAGGCTATCTGTAAGGAAAATAGTAGGCTGTGACAAAAACATACTTCAAAGCAGACAGAACAGAAAGAACAGGAGAAGATTCTGGAAATTCTGGTTGTGACAACCCATAATTCCTCATGAAAACTGGGAAATCTCACTGTTTTCACACTGAAATAAGCGATTCATTCTAAAAATAGTTTCAGAGAAAGAGAATATTTCAAAAGTACTGGGTGAAGCCAAATTTTTTTTAGAATCTGAATCAGAGTTCTGTGAAAACAGCACATAATCTGTGCTTTCAAAATCATTTTGGGGTTCAAACTCTTGAACCTCTTCAGAAAATGAAGAATGCTTTTTTTTTTTTTTTTTACCAGAAGCAGACATGCAGGAAGGGTCAAGGGCCTGCACTAAACCATGAGCTAAGTCTAATACATTGCTCCTATCCAGGGTAACTGATACAGGAGAAGACATATAATTATGCTTTTGTTTCTTTTTGACATGAACATCTTGAAAAAACAGGCACATTTTTGCTAGCAAAAGCCCCTCTAGGGACAGTCACAGTTTTCTGGCTAAGCAGAGTGGCATTCTCTGCCCCTTCTCCCAAGACAAATAAGAGTGGCTCTCCTTTGCACACCAAGGGCACTCCAATAGTCACAGATAATGTGTCTAACCCCTGGTCCATGGTGGCTCTAAGGACTTCTCCAGTATGACTGCAGGAGAAGAAAGAGTGATCTGAATAACCAACTTTAGCCACAGTGGTCACCCTCCTGTGGCTGAGACATTTTATCAGCCTGCCGTGGTGGCAAAGGCTGCTTAACAATCTTTTTAATTTTGTGGATTGAAGAAGGTAGAACCTTCTCATATGCAGTTTGGCATTGGGAAGCACCAGAATACAAGATGCCATGAAACCCTAGAAAGGAGGACTGTCTCTGTCAGTCAGCCCGACTGAAGAGATAGTTGATGGAAGTAAATGAAAGATTCTTTTGTTTGTCATCTGGGCTGCTGTATTCAGTCTCACACCCAGAAAGCACATGTCTTGGCATCTTAGCACTGCTATCACATATTTTTGAACTTGGGAATGTCCTTAACAGTTTGCATAGACTTAGCCTTGTCCTCCATTTTTTTTAAAACTGCTTCCAGGCAACCCCAAAAACAACAAGACACCAGACTGTAATCCAAAATCTTCCACCACATTCAGAACAGGAGGTATAGCTAAAGGCCTATGCTGGGGTAAAACAAGAAATTCCCTAAGCCTTCCTGAATCAGAGAAATCTTGTAGAATCATCCACATCAGAATCAGAATAAGGAGGATAGCTCAAAACTCTCAAACTCCGGCTCCACCCTAGGCCTCTTATCAGGAGGGCAATAGAACCTAATCTCAGTAAATAATCATCCTCTGCCATTTTTTATATGTTTTCTAGGCAAAGATCTGAAGAGCCTAGGAGAGACCCCCCCAAAGTTACCTGGCCTGCCCTCTCTCTCAAAGAAGCCAAACAGAAAGCCCTTCAGCCCTGGCTACCCTCCTGAGAGGACACATCCTGTAACAGTAAGTCTCTCCCTGAGACCCACAAGAAATACAGTTATTCACTTTTTCTGACATCCGTAAATACTGAGGCAAGAAAAAAAAAATAGACTGCAGCAATGTGGAATGAAGAACATCTTCAGATGATATCCCAAATCCTGGGTGGCTCACTACATCCAATTTATGGAGAGTGTATTGCTTCATTGGAGAAATTTGGGAAGAAAAACTGGTAGCTCTAGAAGAGATTGACAGAGATGAGATTACCTTTTTTGGGACAAAGGATGGATTAAACTAAGGCAGTTTTCCAAGACAGATAAGATCCTTGATTAAACAGGGATGTTAAGATTTTCAAAACCTCTGGGATTGGATAGCAAACCTCTTCCACTTACTGAGATACAACAAAGGCCTTGAGGAGCTGACTCATCATCAGCAGAGGGGGTTGGGACCTCCAGCTCGTTGTTTTGTATCTCTAGATGTGTCTGCAAATGAAGACATCCGAGGAAGATCAGTGTCCATGTAATAGAGACGGAGTCCACGGCTTCCCTCTTGCACGATCTTCTTTTGGGGGGGTTCTGAGACAGAAAGAAGAGGAGGAACCAGGAGGGGGACCCCCAATGGGGGGGGGTCACCAAGGTTTAGGTTTTTCCATGGTTAACTTGAAAAAGATGTGCCCGATTCTAGGGTGAAGACTGACAGCAACAGTTAGTAAAATAGGTAAGTTGTAAAAAATTAACTTTCTCTCCATTAAAACACAGTAAAAACCACTTTAAACATGTATTTCTGCTCCAAATGTATAGTATAACTGTTACCACATAAAAATAGTTAAAAGTTTTAACAATTTTTTCCACAAAAGTAAAAAAAGTAATGCAAAGTAATGCTCCCATTCAAATTTGTAAATAACTCATGATACAGCCATTAAAAACACTTTCTCCAAGCTTAATTAAATATGCCTTACAGAAAAAAAATATGTTTTCAATCATAAAAAGTAAACTGGGAGTTTTTTTCTTTTTTAAAGGAAAATTATCTACAGTGTTATCCAACTGTGACTTCTGGGCACCCAAACTTGAGTTATTGTCAAATCAGCTCAAGTTGACTCATGGTTTGGGCATGTGGAAGCTGCCTTGAAAGCTTTGGAAACAGGATGTAATCCATACAGCTTAATCTACTGCAAAAGCAATTCTTATAAAGAACATCTTAAGTTTCTCTTTTGACTAAAAAATATAAAAGCTCTCAAAAAGAAAAAATATACAATGTTGTAAAGACTTCAGGTATAAAAAGTATGTGTATTCCTGCACAAAAGTGATATTTTTCTTTTTATATGCTGTGGCATAAAATGTCATTAATCTTGATTTCTTTTTTATTACAACTAAGATGCTGCTCCTCCTTTGCCTTTAAATGAAAAAGCCAAATCCATAGATGTTTCATAGATATGTATGTCAGTAAAACTTCCTGGAAGTTTTTGAGATGGAGGTGTGTATATTCCAATATCAAAAAAAAACAAAAGTATTTAATAACTAGGGGCAATCCTCTGGAAAGGGATCAGAAATAAGGGGAATAACTGTATTACCTGCTCTCGTCCTCGTCTGTCCCTTCATGTCTTATCTATGATACTGCTGTCATTCCTGTCTATGACAGTTCTGAATTGCATTTCTATACCTTATTTTCTAACTTTACCATATCATCTCTACAGCATCATCATCTTGTGTTAACTTGTTAATTATATTTTATTCTTGCAGTAAGTAGTTCTCTTGCTGTACTTTGCTGTAACTACTTGTAAAATAATACTTTCTGTCCAGGAGTTAAAAAATGGAAATTAGTTTGCTGCTTCCCCTTCCCAAAGACACCACACCTTTCTCTTGAAATATTAGCTCATGTTGCTACACACTGTTGTTTCTTATACACTAAAACCTTATAGCATGCTTCTGGAAACCTTTTTTTAAAGCTCTTTTGGATAATTTAGCAATAACCGGCAGATGGGTGTGGCATACTGAAGATTTACCCACAACTGGAGTGGTTTGATCACTTGTGCGAAGCTCGAGTGATTAAACAAAGCCAACTGTGGTTAGATGTTCAATATACCAACACCCACAAGTTGATTACTGTTCCTTTGAGTTGTTTCTGCATTCTTCCGCTTTGTTGATGTACTGCAAATGCGTATGAGACTTACATTCCTCCACTTGCAACAGAGAAAGGAAGATCTCTGTTGCTTTTTTTTTAAGAAAAAAATTTAAAATCTGGAGAGTTTAGAGGTACGAGAAAGACAGGGCAGAAAAACAAGGAAAATCAGGTACATTCCTTTAGTTTTGCAAAATGCGCCTGATTTTCCTTGTATTTTCTCTGCCCTCCATATGTACCTCTCGACCTTTTAGCTCATGCTACTAAATAACAAGATTTATGCATTCATGCATTGACTGATGGATATTCTGAAACTGTAATGCAGTGCCATTATTTAGTGACTTCACTCCTCAGTCAGGAAACCACACATTTTATGAGGTATAGACCTAAAATATGAGGCAAAGTTTCTGACATTGTGAAAATCTGGACACTTAAAATGGAACACATACTAATAGAAGAAAGTCTGGTTGCACTTCAGCAGATGGACTTTTTTTCTGTTGGTATGTGCTTGATTTACAATGAGCACGCTGACTAGGCTAATCAATAAATGTGCATGTTTTTGAATACTAATGAGCTACCACTGTATAATTTAACTTAAAAATACTGCATCAGTGCCTACACATAACTCGTCTTGTCCCTCTCCTCTCTCTTCTCTTAGGACCATACGTTGTATTAGCTGTTGAAGTTTAGGTCTTCACAACTAGCAATTCATCTTTTGCAGATGCATTTTTTGCTATGCCTTTCTGGCTTGCTTGGTCTTAATATCCCTCACACACAAAAGTGTAGCATGCATTTTTCTTCAGACTATAAAAATATTAGTTGTGTGTCTTGCTATTGTCTTAGGTTAATTTCCAACAACTGTTGACTCCTCAAGTACCTTTAATGCATTTTTCGTTTACTTTTTATTACAAATGTTGGTACTACATCTTGGTCTTACCCTGCAAATAATTTGCTGTTTTCCTATCTAGTACTTTTTCATTTTCACACTAAACATTTAACTTAACCATTTATTTGGTTACTACCATGTCAGTAGAAATGTTCAAGGCAAATATCTCTTTCTATTCCACTGCACTGCCTTCCTTTCTTTTCACTCCTCCTCAGAACGGCTCCCTGGTACCACAAATTATCTCACTTCCAAACCCAGACACACTTCTAGAAGAATGAATTCTTAAAATTGCCAGAACAAAAGGGATCAATAAATGTAGAATAATACCCAGGAGGAGGAGGAATAAGTTTTAACAGAAGGCAAGAAATGAGCAACTTATATAATGTTTGAGTGAACAAAAATTATTAAAAAGAAGACATACATACTGTGTGACAACAATAATAATGGAAAACTGTTACATTACTGATTGTTTTGGTCTCTGTCAATGTATGTGAACTCATGTTGCAATTTAAAATGTGATCATTTAATGTAAAGACATTTAAAAAATTGCCAGAACAAATTTGTGGAACATTTTGTTCGATAACACCATATATAAATATATATATATATATATATATATATATATATATATATATATATATATATATATATATATATATCCAGTGGCGGCTGGTGACTTCAAATCAAAGGGGGGCTGCAGGAGACAGCTGAATGGGTGGGGTCAATGGGAAGGGGTGTGGTCAACTAGAAGGGGGAGGGGCTATGCTCAAAACCACAAAAACTAACTAAATACACTGCCCTGGGTGCCAAACCGTCATTCTGAGAGTCCAATCAAGACAAAATGAAGTGTAGAAGAACAAAAATATTTCAATGCATTGGCTGCATGACAGCTTACTTAATATCTAGATGGAAACAAAAAGGTTGTGAGGCATGAAAAAATAAATTACTTTTTAAATACATTAATGGAATGCCAGTCAAAATCAAGTATAAGAAAAACAAGCATCACTCAACTCAAACCACTTCTTGCACTGCAGTTCTAATTATAATTTACCAAGTAACATGCTGAAAGTAGAAATCTCTGATGCCTCCACTTGTAAAAATGTTTCTTATCCAAAAAAAGACCTGCTGCCTGACAACTATCTACTTGTTTCATGGGGAAAACATGATCAAAGTAAAAAATGAAAAGCAAATAAGAAATAAGCTCAAGATACATTGCTTAAAGGATTACTGTACAGGTAATGGACCACATGATTGGCATTCTGTTTAGTTTATGGGTAAAGCCTGCAGAGATGACTGGAAGTCTCCAAGTGTAATGAGCTTCTTAAAATAATGTAATCTGTCCTTTATTACAAATACTGTCATATGCATTTCAATACCCAAGGCTTATACATTATCTAGTTAAGTATTCTCTACATGGCAACAACAGAAAGGCTTTCAATGTTGGCAATTCTTTAACAGTATGCTTATTAAAGCTTACTTGCATCTTACGATCTCAGCCAAGCTTACCTTATGGTCATTAAAGTATTGCTACTTAAACACAGAGCAACAGGCACTTTGAGTAATAAGCATAAATCAACAGTACAAAAAATATGACAGAAACCAGACCATTCTGCAAAAATCAAGGACAGATGAAAAGCCACTCTAGTACTTGTGTCTACCTTGGATGGGGGGGGATACTCTGCACATTTACAGTGCATAACTACTCCTTGCCTTGCTTCGACACATCCAGAGTCACTACATGGGGGAGTGGAGGCAACAAGTATGTCACAATTTGAAATGTCTCTGGCTGACTGTGATGGCCCTGACACATTTGTCATACCTCTCAACCTCAGAGCAAGAAATCTGGACAAAGCCATACAAAGAAGTGGGACAAAGGCCCAAAAATAAGGACAATTTTTAAATATTGCTCTTATAAACTTAGAAAGATAATAGAATAGGTCTTGCATTAGTATGAATTTTCTGAATGGTATGAAATCTGAAACTCAAATGTCTGTCATTATTTTCTAACTTCAGTCTTTAATGATTTGTCACTAATTTGCCAAAAAAAACACAATTTTATGAAAAATGGACCAAAAATGTGATGTAAAAATATAAAATAGCCACACAATACAGCTGGGAACCTGTCAAAGAAGGGATACTTTAATATTAGTACTGCTAACTTGAGCAGCTGACAAAATAAAAGAATCTACATGCATTTCTGAAATAAAAGTAATCTATAACTCTGATTATTACAGTTATTTCTTAATTGTAAATCCTCCATGTTTTCTTCCAAAATTGCTATTTTGCGGAGGGAATATTAGGGGGAAGAGCAACATTTTGAGCCAAAATCAGGGACAGTTGAGAGGTTTGGCTATGCCTAATTCTATAAAGCAATTTATTTGCATGTACCTCTCAACCTGTTAATGCAATAAATCTGGACAAGGCCAAATATATTGGGGGAACATATAAACAGTACTAAAATTGCTCTTGTATAAACTGAGACAGTTGATAGAACAACAGGTCTTAATTTAGCATGCATTTTTCTGAAGGTTATGAAGTCTGAAACTCAGTGTGTCATTATTTAGTGACTTAATTCCTAAATGATTTGCCAGAAAACCACAAATTTTATGAGGAACAAACCAAAAATAAGAAGCAAAAATCTATTCATTCTTTGAAAATCTGGACAATTGGGAGGTATAGTTCAGCTGGGGCTGTCTTTAAATTTGCCACCCTTCCCCCTCACAAAATCATGGTCGAATGGAGCCTCCCCCTGCAGCCATTCCAATGATCCATTACGTGGCTATTTCACTCCATTTACCATAAACACTAATGTGCATACTGATTTACTTCTATGATGATTTGGGCTTCATTTGAAAGTTTTATTTTGCATTTTACAGCACAAACACTAAGACATCTGCTAAACAAACTTAGCATTAAAACTTCTCTGCCCTTGAAACTCACATTCATTGAAACAGCATTGAAACCCACATTCAAAGAAAACACATTTTACCAGTGGCAGAAGTGCCCAAATTAAGAACATCTTTCCAGTAAACAATGAAACAAAATGCATGCACCCATAATGACACAACTGCCCAGTTTCCATCATTTCTATCATAAAAGTCTACTCAAACTTCTACAGTCCACCATTATCAGTAAATATGCACAATTCTACAGTCCACCATTATCAGTAAATATGCACAATTCTACAGTCCGCCATTATCAGTAAATATGCACAATCTCTGAAGAAGTAAAAAAGTCATCTAAATAATTCCACATTAAATAAATCTGTAACTAATGAAGAGGTTGCTGCTAGCAAACACCTTTATATTTGATGGTTTCATCGAAAAATAAAGTGTCTGATGCCCCTGAGAAATAAATTTCCTATATTACATTAAAAATGATAAGCTAGTAATATTGCAATAGGAAATGGATAGCAAAATGATAACAGGCTCATAGTATCCTAACTTTTTCAGTACGGCAGCATTCACCCCTTGTGGGAGTAGAACCAACAACCTTCTGCATCAAAAGCAAGTACACAGCCTGTTGTGCTATTAACAATGCAAGCTGACTTAGCATAAGCAGCACTAAACTTCTCTTCCCCTGCAGCTCTCAGCTCCTTGTAAAATCTACTCAATACTCAACTGCATCTCAGCTTCGCAGCACAAGAAATCTGGAAAAAGCCAAAATTTATTGGGGGGGGGGGGTCAAAAGCCCAAAAACAAGGGACACATTAAACATTGCTTGTATAATCTTGGAAAGTTGCTAGAATAAAATGCTGTGTTACCACTATAAATTTTACTGCCAAGGTCCCTGTGCAAAAGAGTCAGAGCAACATACCACTATGCCAAATCAGCTGCTTTGTGAAAAAAAAATGCTGTGTTACCACCATACATTTTACTACCAATGTCCCTGTGCAAAACAGTCAGAGCAACATACCACTACGCCAAATCATCTGCTTTGTGAAAGAGTGGAAGACTGAAACTTAAATGGCTATCATTTAATGAATTCAGTTCTCACCGTAGTTGTCAACCTCTTAGCACAAAACACCTGGACAAACCCAGTAATGAGGGAAAACAGCCCTCAAACATATTCAGTGAATTCAGTTCTTGCCATAGCTGTCAACCTTAGCACAAAAAACCTGGACAAAGCCAATAATAGGGTAATACAGTCCCAAAAATAAGGACAAATTTCAAATATTCATCTTATAAACTTAGAAAATTGCTAGAATAAAAGGGTGTGTTACTATGTATTTTCTGAAGAATATGAAGTCTGAAATTCAAATTCCTGTCAATTTTACTTCTGACGGAACAAAAACAATTTTCAGCAGAGGCCCAGGGAGAAATACTGCAGACACATGTCTTTGTAAAATGGCAGGACACCAGAGCAAATCCACACAAACACAGGGATGAGATGCAGACTCAACACAGAAGGCACCTCAGCCAAGAATCAAACCAGAAAACCTATAGCTGTGAGGCAATAATGCTACCACTGCACCATCAAATATATAAGGAATTAAACATTCAGAAACCTGAAGTCTGAAATTCAAATGCCTGTCAATTTTATTTAATATTTGTTAATCAGGACAGTCTGACTTGGAACAAAAAAACAATTTTCAGCAGAGGTCCAGGAAGAAATAATGCAGACATGTCTTTGTAACATGGGAAGACACAAAAGCAAACCCACACAAACACAGGGAGAAGATGCAGACCCCACACAGAAGGCACCCCAGTCATGAATCAAACCTGAAAACCTGCAGTTGTGACGCAACAATGCTACCACTGCACCATCAAATATCAAGCATTGCAACATTTAGAAACCACAGATATTATGAGGAACAGATCAGATCAAATATTAGGCAAAAATCTGCAATTTTTTTTACAAATGGTGGTGGGTAGGGAATTCAGGTCCTTAACACCTGCATACAAGGTACAGGGTTCAAGCCTGAGGTATTCCCTACCACACCACCATGAGTTTGTTCTAGCCACCAGTATATAGCAACTGGGGCATTTACACATACACACCTACACACCCCTACCTTTGTTCCATAGCTGGTGCATTACGTCCGAGCACATCCACCACACGAGATCCCCGATGAGACTCCAGCCTGCCGATGTTGCAGTCCGAGTCCGATCCGTTTCCAGCGACAGTCTATGCAGTTAAAACTGCATAGACTTCTGGGAGCTCTGCTCTTACATGTTTCCCAGTCCAGACTGCTGCTGAAACAGTCTGCGCATGCTCCAGACTGTCTCAGCAGCAGTCCGGACTACTGCGCATGCGTGAAAGTTCGCAAATTTTTAATTTTTTTTATCTTTTATTTTTCTTTTATTTTCTTTATTTTACAGCTGGGGGGGCTGCAGTCCGGCAGTCCAATAGCACGGGCCGTCCCTGTATATATCTAGATATATATATATATATATATATATATATATATATATATATATATATATATATATATATATATATATATATATATATATATATAAATAACTATATATAAATATATATATATATATATATATATATTATAAATATACACACACACACACACACACACACACACACACACACACACACACATTCAAATTCTATGTTATCTAGAAACTCTGTCCTCCCACCATTTTAACACAGGCTCTGGAAATACAAACTAAACATGCACATAACATCAGCTTGTGTTGGTGTGACAGGACAAGAGGTAAAATATGTAAATACAATAGAAAACTTGGGAATCCTGTGAAAGCAGAACTGCAATTTACTTAGCCTATAGACTAAGGATAACAGAGCTGGATCCAGCGCTAGGCAACCTAGGCAGTTGCCTAGGGCACATGTTGTGGGTCTGTCACCTGTAAGTAAAAAAAAAATAAAGTTAGCATTAGGACCTTTCGGGACACAAACCCAGAGTCAGACAGTAGAAAACTGAAAGAGATTTTAAGTATTACTGGCTTTCCGTGTAGCCAAGCCAAAGCAGCAAGCCATGATTGGGGATTTTAAGCATTACCTGAATGTTATTTTGTGAAGCCAATGCATCCACATCATGATCAGAGCAACAGAAACCAAGCAGTGAAGAGAAAATTTGTATGGCAGATGAACAGAGCAGCCATCGTGGAAGAACATTTTATTTTTGTGTATGTAGCCAAGTGATTAAGGAAGACGGGGGGGGGGGAGTGAAATGCCCAGTTAGGGGCACTGTCTTGTTAAGTGACTTTGCTCAGAGTCAAACTCTAATCTTAATCATTGCGAATTATTCTTTGACAAAGTCACTAAGGCCATGGATGAGGGTAAAATAGTCCATACCACCTACCTCAAACTGGCCAAGGCAATGACACAATTCCCCACTTAGGTATTATAAATAAACTCACAATGCTGGGCATAAATCCCTATATAACCAGACGGATAGCCAGTTGGCTCACAGACAGGACACGTTAAACAGGACACATGTGGTTAAAGTGGGCAAAGCCAGATCCAGTACATAGCCAGTTACTAGTGGTGTGCCACAGGACTCAGTGCTGGGACCACTCCTGTTCGGAATATACTTCTCTGAAGTCAAGGCTAATATGGAAGGTCTTTGGATGACAAAGTCTGCAAATGACTACAAGCTGGGGTAATCACTGAATCCCCAAAGAATGCAGATAATCTTCAGGAAGGTCTAGATCAACCAAATGACTGGTGCCAGAACCATGGCCTAAAACTAAATGTGAAAAAATGCATTCTCATACCCTTTGGGAAGCCAAATACCCCTGCAAATTACAACACCAACAGCACACCCATAAGAGTTGACTCAGAGTTGAGAAATCAAATAGATAGTTGCCTGAACTTTGACCATCATGTGTCCGCAGTGGTGAGGAAGTCCTTCTATGTGGCACAACTTATAAGTAAAATGATGGCATCCAGATCCAAGGAAATTATAGTACCTCTGTACTCAGCCCTCATTAGACCAATAATCAAGTACAATGCTCCATTTGGCATGTACTTGACTAGGCACTTACACCAGCTGGAGCGACCTCAGAGGTTCCTCACAAAGAAAATACAGGGTGTAAATAACATGTCCTATGTGGACAGAGTAAAAGCCCTATCCCTTTACTCCGTCTACTATCGACTCTTAAGGGGTTAACTATGCCTGACTTGCAAGGCACTCACAAATCCAGCCCTGATGGAACTGCTACACATCCAGAAGTCAAATACAAGGGTCACCCAATCTATTGATCTACACTTACTCAGCGACTCAAACAAAATATGCTGGACTGACAGACACGTGACTCCAAAGACTGACCCTTCTTTGGAAAAGGTTCCCATTCACATTAAGCAGATCCCTTCCCTAGCCCTCTTCAAATGCAATTTGGATCAATGAATGGGAATTCGCAAATTCACACCTGGGGTAGTACCTATGTCCCTTATGGACAGGGGCAATCTGTCAGATGCTTAATTCATAGGCACAAATCTATGCCATCATCTTGCCCCTAGGGGCCATATATTGGGTAAAATTGTGTTATATTGGCTAGGCTTGTAAGGGCTCTCTCAAGCCATTAGCCTAGTAATCTCCTATGAACCTATTGGCAAGCAAATGCCTTAAATTTCCACACCAACTGCCAGGTCTCCTTTAATTTATGTCTATTTTCTTATTTTTGTAAATCACTGAGGATTACAATGTCAGTTATAAAGTTACATAGTTGTATTGTTCTGTGTTAGAGGTGTAACGGAGCATATTTGGTTTTGGTGAAGAAGGCTGTGGGTTATCCTCCCACACCAGGTACAGATTGTTGACACACACCAATTTTAATGTAACATTGCAAATTTATTATTTAAGGCAGCAGACCCTGAATTTGTAGATGAAGCACTGAAATGCAAAGTTGTTTGTTAGCAGCGACTCTATTACTTACATTTCTTGTTAATGTGGAATTATTCAGGTAACTTTTACTTCAGCAGAGACTGCATACGTTGACTAATGCTTGTGGATTACTATGACAGCAGTCTGAGTGGCCATTTGTGGTTGAAATGTTCTGAAAAGGGTAGTTTAGTAATTACTAGTTCATATGTTTTGTTTCATTGGGGCGGCCATGGTGGTGCAGTGGTTAGCATTGTCACCTCACAGCAAGAGGTTCCGTGGTTCAATCCTTGGCTGGGGTGCCTTCTGTATGTCCTCCCTGTGGTCGCGTGGGTTTCCTCCGCATGCTCCGGTTTCCTCCCACATCCCAAAGACATGCTGTAGGTGGATTGGACACTCTAAATTGGCCGTAGGTGTGAGTGCGTGTATGAGCCTTCTGTGGAAAGTTGGGCGCCGAGCTGGCAACTCGACACTGTAAAACTCCACTGCCAATCATGAGCGGACAGGTGATCTGCTGTGATGACACCTAACCGGGAAAAGCTGAAAGAAGAAGAATGTTTTGTTTCATTGCTTACTGGAAAAAATGTTAAAACTACAAATTTAAAACACATCTAACAAGTGATGCTGTATAAAACAAGTAATACAATTTAATACAATCAGGAAGGTGAATTAAAAAACATATGCACTTATGCATGATCATAAAAATGTGTGCATGGGGTCCATGGATGGAAAACAGCCCAAACGTACAGTTAATCCGCCACTGACCAGATGCATTTTTTATGAATGTAGGTTTCAATGCAGTTTCAATGAATGTGAGTTTTAAGGGCAGAGAAGTTCATTATTTCTCATGATAATTCTGTTTTTATTGTGAGAGTGTATCATTTTACTTAGCAAATGGCTATCAATGTTTGAAATAAAAGTTTTAAATTAAATCCAAATATCTGTAATAATTGAAGTAAAGAAGAAAATAATACACACACCGACAGGTTTGAACAGTGTTTATAGTAACTGGGGTGAGATAGCCAAGTAAAGAGACACTAGAATGGTTGCGGGGGGGGGGGGGGTTGATCCATTACTTTGCTTAGGGCCCCATTTCTCCAAAATCAGCCTCGGGGGTGGGGGAAAGGGCTCTTAAAGAGTACTGCATTATTATGCATGCTTTTAGAAAGTAGAACTAATTTAATAATCTTTGCCATACCATTAGCTATTATGCAAGATTTGGCCCTAGATAACAAACCAAGATGCTTTAAGATGTTTTTTGCCTGATAATAGAAGCATGAGTGACATTTCAGGTCTAGACCTATGATCTGACCTACATATTGGATGGATAACACTAGTTCACTAACTGATTTATCTCTTGGCTTGACTTGCAGAAGGTTATGTGTATGAAACAATCACAACTGCCTGACATATAGCCCATATTTAATTTTACCAACAAGAAGCTCAAGGACATAGCGGATTGCATCCCTCCTCTATATGATTATCAGAAATAGAATTTGTGAGGAAGATTAAGGCAATGCAGTCTGGACAGCGAACGGGTTTACCAGGAACATAGTACTGCCATAAAATGGTGATAAAGTAATAGCACAGACAAAGGCACAGTAGTGACCCCTGCAGAACATCAGTTATTATTATTATGGATGGGGCCAAGCACTTCTATTCCCATAACAGACTAAATCTGAAGTAAAAGGTAGCTGAAGAAGACACGAAATACAGATGGTTGACAACCAGCTGTTATATACCTTGCATAAAATTTTGGTGACTGGCAGGATCAAAGTACTAAAGTCTAATAATGGAGCAGTAATATTTACTCATTCTCAAGTTAGTTGCATTTCCGTTTTGTATTAGGTTTGTGTCACTGTCTGTAAAGGGAACATTTGAATTACTTTATCTTTTCATTTATTACATACACAACTAAATGAAATAGCACTCCAACTACAGAAAATATGTTTCTGAGTCCCACTACCTCAGAATATTTCAAATATCATGAAAAGTTTTTTAAGTTCATTGAGAACAGGCAGAGATAATCCTCCCTAAAATATATTGCATGTGTTTAAATAATGGCAAAACAATTGTATTCAGGCTAGACTTGCTGGGATAAACCCCTGAGCCTGGTGGTTCTATCTAATGCATGAATGGTGACCAGGTCAGCCCATCCAAGTTCATTGTGAAATAACTGTACCTTCTACATGTATGGTGAAGGTCAGGTGGAATGCAAGCTGGATGTCAGACATGATTGGGATGGATTCTGGCACACTAGTATCTGGAACTAGAACCTGCTTGAGTGACACAGAACATCACTTAATTGCCTGATACTGTACAAGCCTAGAAAAATACCAGCTAACTATAGTAATACTTCTACACAGAGTGAAAGCTCTAGAATCAGAACTTTATTCACTAAAGTAGTAGACAAAACTGCGGCTGAAAGGTAATCAGCGGATATAACAGTTGAAACAAAAAGAGGTAATGGTGGGCACCAGCGGTGATCAAAGTTTGCAGGTTGAAGAATATGGCCTTCTATGCAATGTTCACTCAAGGCTGCCCTGATGTAACTGAAAGTGAGTGGGAAACAAAGAAAATAGCAAAAACGGTATTTGTCAAAATAAAATGTCGGACATAGGAGTATTTTGGAAAAGGACTGATTCCACCTCACACACACTTAAAAATGAACACTTCAGCTCTTCATTTACAACTCCTTTTCACCTATGCCCTACAAAGTTCACCCCACAGACTTTCCATTACATTACTTAATACACTTCACTTTCATGTAAACACATTCCACTATTCAGTGACTTCCTTCTCCCCCATCTCATACTTCTTCTCCGCAAACTACCACATCATCTTACCATACACCTCACATGCATTACAACACCCCTTTCCACAAACTGGACCCTCGGTCTAATATAGCACAAGCCTAAATGCATCTTCCTACATATCACCAAACAACTCACCACAGCATTCTCATCTCTAGCCATGCAGAACCTAGCCCTGGCTCCCTCTACCAATTCCTCATCATCCCAAATGCTTCCATTTGGGAGGGTGGCCTAATGGTTAAGGTGTTTGCCTTCCAAACACAAGGTGCAGGGTTTGAGTCTCACAAAGGATAATTGGCTAGGCTTAAAATGGCTCGCAAGGGCAGTTAGCTTAGTACTAACCTATAAACCTATTAGGCCATGCAACAGTCATTCTCATTCTTGGTCAGTGTCTGCTTCTGGCTAGGCATGTAGTATTCTGCAAATTGATTGCCTAGTATTTCCCTATGAGCCTAACTGTCCTAGGAGCTCTACTGAGTGCTGGTAGCTTTAAAAACAAACTCGAACAAAAAGGCACTTTTCTACAACAAAGGTGTTGACTTTATATCAGAACACTGAAACACTGGATCAACGTAGATATTCCTAAACGTTTTCAATTCTTACCTGGTTACAAGTATACTTTCAATGTGTAACCAGGGAAAATAAATGTGACAGGCAGTTATTCTCTTATTAAAAACACCATTTCCTTCAACACTTTTTGCCAAAGCAATTCCACTAGTGATGCTGACCCGAACTACCCAGCAATCAGACTACAGGCAACAAACACCCACTTTATTTCTATCTGCTGGTTATCTCCATACCTCCAGCAACACTCACAAACTCAAGCTCTTTTAAGATGACATTCTTAAATACTCCAAACCCTCAGACACCCTATTCTTCCTAGATCATTTTTAACATTAACGTTCTAAGTCCTTTAAAAAAAACTTCTCTTAGGCTTTACACAGCTAATTCAAGCAGTCACAAGACAAAGTTAGACCTCATTATTACCAACTCCTCTACCTGCATCTCCTCAGTCAGTATTCATCCTCCAACCTTAAGTGACCACTGCAGCATTACACTCCTTAACTCACATCATTTAAAAAGCCCCCCTAAACTCATTTCCTTTTAACTACTCCCTTCTCTAGTTACCAATAACCTACCAACCTTCTACTGCTTCTTCATATTATGCATTTCCACAAAGTAAATCATGTTTTTATTATTTTAAGCACCATTACTAAATAACCACATTATAATTTGTAATGTAGTAACTCAACTTTTTAAAACAAATAACCACCAATGGATCAATCACTAACGAACTGCTTAAAACTAAGGGATGAAACCTGGAAAACTTGGAAATAATCCAATAGTTCTGAAAACAAACAATAATTCATTACATTCAGAAACTTGGCCAATAAAAGTCTACTCAGCAATGTAAAGCTATGCACCTACGTAACTCACAAAAATACCTACTTCATAAACCTTAACACTTTTAGAAACTAGTCAAATTATATGTAGAAATAATTATAAAACCTCCAATAAGGATATCTCAATACACACACATGTAGAGTACTCTCATCTACCAATTTTCTCAGAACTCTCTCTCTACTGCCCCCACCCTCAAACCATAGCCAACCGAACTAGTCAGAAGAACACCCCCTTTTAATTCTCTATTTTACTTCAAACCTATGACAACGAAACATATTAAATCACTACTTGATAACATACCGGTAGGTGCAGCCACACATTCAGATTGTTCATATGCCTGATTCATTACCCTCTGCAAATATCACCAACCACACCCCTTTTAAATCCCCTTATAATGGCTGCCCTTACTTTGATAATGAGCCATAATTACACCTGTCCAATAAAAAAGTTAAAGACTTCTGTCCAATCTCCATTATTCCCAACCCTTGACAAAATATTTGAAAGTTTCATATATTCACAGTTATGTGCATATCTAAAATCCACATGGACTCTAACCTATAGCCAACATGGATCCTGGACAGACAGAAACACCCAGGCTGCTCTGATAACATTCTAATGGATAGGGATAAAGGCAATCTCATGAGCATTACTTTCAGTGACCTTATCATGACTTTTGATTTGAAGGACCGCAATCTACTCTATCACTCTCTCTTATTCAGGCTGGAATATGTTGATATACCCTTCCATGGCTTCAGACCTTGCTATCAAACAAGACAGTCTCTGTCAAAAATGACTTCTCTCCCTGCACTACTTTACAAAAGTGTTCCTCAAGGTTCAGTCCTCTCCTATTGTGTTCCTCAAGGTTCAGTCCTCTCTCCTATTGTTTTACTCCAATGTATCTATAACCTAGCAGTTCTTACTAACTTAACAATCATACTGCATGCAGATGGTTTGGTTATTTACAGGTCCCAGTAACTCCTACTCCACAATCAAAAGACAACTTGAAGATGGTCTTAACAAATTACCCAATACACTCATCCACAAAAAATGCATCTTTAACACACGCACACACAAAACAAACTCTATGATTTTTCAGAACTGAACAAAAGCTTGCTGTAGTCCCCAAAGACTGGAGCATAACAATCAACAAGCAGACCCCATGGAAAATCCACTACATTTTATATACCTAGGAATTTGTACAGAATAATACTTAAACTTCCAACACTGTATTGAAATTATAAAAACAAAAACAAAAGAAACCTTTCTATTCTTCTGCAGAGTATGTCACCTGAACATAGGGTTGTTATTAATGGTGTTCTTCTCTCTCAACTATAGTACAGCCTGACATTAATTGCCCAATGATTCAGAGAAAATTCTCTAAGAGCTGCAAATAGTTGCTGATAACATTTGTAGATTAATCTCACTAGCCCCTACAACTGAGTACCACTCCGCAACCCTCCATAAAGCAAAACAACTGCCAGTCAAATATCATGTAATTATTCATTCAACTAGTTATCAAATTACTCAAACAAGAGATCTTACTCTGCTTCACACAGCACTGTATTTTTAATGCATCTAATTTTTACATCAGATCCCTCCAAACCATCACAGACATCATCATCATCACTGTCATCCATCACATTTTTCCCATTTTCTAGATGAAGTTGGGGTGTTGTGTCAACTGTTGCCACTTCTGTTAATTCCGTGTCACTTTCCTATGTTTTTCAAAAGCCATGTCTGACTGTGCAAGTCTTCTCTCAAGCAATCTGCCCATCTCTTTGCAGATCATCCTCATTTCCTCTTGTCTTCTTCTTCACTCTCCCAAAGCTTCTTCAAAAAATCATCTTCTGCTTTCCTGCACAGGTGCCTAAAGCACTGTTACCTGCTCTCTTTCACCTTTTCTGTAATTGGAGTTAAAGTACTTTGGCTTCTGCTCTGATGTCATCACACAGTATGATCCTAACTACATCCACACTGCTCAGATCACTGCTTCTACGTGTTGGTTTCCCTGACTTGGGAGCCTGGTTCCATCTGCGTAAAGGAACTGTCCTATACTTCTTTCAGAAAAAAAAATTAAAAAAATATTCAAAACATACATCCTGTACATACAAAAACTGCACAGATGTGACTCCACGCATTACTTCTTTTTTATTTTTATCTGCTCCTCTTACCTCTTCCCCTCCTTTACTATTCTACTGTCTACTAATACTTTTCTGTCTCTTGTACTACTACTTCTATCACCATTACTGCAATTATTTATTTACTCACGTTATGTACTGTTGTACTACTATACTATGTACTAAGTTGACAGTAGTTTGTTTGGTTATTGTTTTGATTTATTCTTCTCTGCTATACTGTTTTTGTACTGATTTACGCTTTCTGTCACATTGCTTTTCTTTTACATACCGCAGGATGAACCTGAAAATAGTCCATGGTGACCAACATTCTACTCCAATCAACAAACCAAATAAATAAGTAAGCCTTAGGACAAGGATTCAGAGCCTAATATAAAGTGTAAGAGGTAAGAGAGTATGAAAGCAATGTTCAATAGTGGGCACAGAAGGAATGTCCTGAGGTACTCCTTAACCTAATTTTATCTTCTACTCTCAAGAGATAGACCTTGACATCTTTAGGAGGTTTACATCCATCTCTGGAACTGAAGTCATGACAGTAGTCAAAGGCCTATATACCGTAAGGTTATAGGCAGGATGAGACTCAGCCTTAGATGCTGAAGGCACTGGACATGGTTTGGGACACACCGCTAATGCAATTCTTCACTGTTACATGGAAGGTGTTTATAATAGTTCTGTAGTGGTAAAATGAGGTGGTGGTCTCTATCTTTAACAAAACAGACTATAGTATTCATTGCAACTAACCTCCTAAATCCAAAAAATTCCAAAATTAGTCCTATTTACTCCAAGAATTTTTTTTCACCAGAAGAATATCTTCAACATAACCTCTTTCAACTGTACCAAAACTGAACTAGTAACCCACACAAAACTTATAGGGATCATAATTGATGAAAATATGAAATTTGATTTTCACCTAAAAACAGAAGTTATGTAGTCACCCTAATGATAGATCTGTGTTGTCTGTTTCCGTCCTTCCTCAACATATGGGTCATGATTCTGACCTAAAATCCAACCTTCAATCCGGCTTTGGACATTTTTAAGCTTTGAATCTAGTGCTCAGGCTCCTTCTCCACCCATAATCTCTTGTATAAGGAGCAAGCTACCGCAAATTGAGTTTGCCCGACAACAAACTGAAATCTATAATTATAAAAGTGTTGTCAGACAAACAGCTTAGCTAAAGTAAACGCTGTCCAGCTGAGGAAAGAGAGTGAAAGACAGAGGCATAATCTTCAGCAGCCATGGCATGGTCAGCTAGAACCATATCCAAAAAAAACATAACAAGAAAAACTGTGCATACAAAAAATAAAGAGGAAGATCGTGGGAGTATAGTTGGGGAAGGACAGAAACAGACAATACAGGTCTATCACTATGGTGAATACATAACATTTGTATCTGATGTCTTTTCTGTCTATTCCTCAACAGATGGGACAGAGTCTTCAGCTATTTTCACACTCTGGAGGCCTTATAGAAGGATATTCCTAAACACAACGGAACTAAAGGTGGCTCTACATCTGGACTGTACATCTAATTTATAGTGTGAAATGAAGGTATGTACCTTAGACCAGCTGGCTGCAGCACATATGTCATCAATTGGAACAATACAGAAGAAAGCTGTAGATAAAGTTACAGATCTGGTGGAATGGGCCTTTGGAGTCAAAGGATGTGGCAATCCTCTTTCTTGACAAACAAGAAACAACCCAATATCAAAGTGTGACTTTGGACATTGGTTTTCCCAGGTTAGCTGTTGAAAAGTACACAAATAACTGATCAGATTTCTTGAAAGACTTTGTCCAAAGTAAATAAAAGCATAACTGATGATGAACATCTAGCAAATGTGAATTATATTCACCCTTATTCAAAAAATTTGGGAGAAACACTGAATGTTTATGGACTTATTAATGGATGATCCAGAAGCCACCTCAGGAAGAAAGGATGGGTTGTTTTTTTAGTGACACTCTGCCCTTGTGAAAAATTAGGTAGGGAGGTTTTGAGGATAGAGCACACAGCTCAGAAATATTCCTGGTAGAAGTGACAGCCACCAGACATTAAGTTTTCCATGATAAAAATTTCAGATCAACCCTTGCAGCATGTCTGAATGGGGGCCCAGTCAAAGTCTGTGGCACAATAGTAATATCCCATGAATGGTCTGGAGAAGAGAACGATGCAGGACAAAGGTACCTCACTGGAAAGCCTCGGATAATCTGAGAGATGCAATAGGCGTATGATTTTTCATCCATATGGAAAGATGATATTACAGCTAACTGTAGCTTGATTGTGGAATAGCTGACTCCACAATGGAAAAGGTGTGAGAGAGCTAGAAGAAAGGTTGAGAAAGGGTCAATATCTTTTTTAATCACCAAAACAGAAACCTCTTCCACTTGCTCTTATAAATTTTCTTAATCAAGGGTTTTTGGGACAAGCAGAAAATGGCAAACAAAGATGAAAACCAGGACTGCTGAGCCATCATTGGAACAGGAGAAACTATGTGGTCAGTTTGAATTACTGAAAGTTTGGATGAGATAGAAGATCTGAGTCCAAGCCTAGCACCCAGGGAAGGTGAACTAGATGAGGCCAGATGAAGGGAAAACAGACTTGTCAACGCCAATAGGAGGCTATGAGGATGACTGTGACCTGACCCTCATTGCAAATGCTTTCTGAAGAATCTTTGGAATCAGGGGCATCAGGGAAAGACATAAAGGAGTCGCTGGGGCTAAGAGTGCATCAGAGCATCCCTAGGTGACTCCCCCTTTTGAGGAACCAGACAGAAGAACTTGTTACATTTGGTGTTGTGGGGAGAGGAGAAGATGTTGCAACAAGGTTGTTCCCAGCAGCTGGAAATCTGCTCTGTTACTAACGAATTGTGGGACCACTCATGTGGGAGCAGGACAGACCTGCTCCATCTGTCCGCAAGGATACTGGATTTCCCCAGGATTTGCATTGCTATTAGAAAGTAGTGAGAAAATATTGCCCATTACCACACTCTCATTGCCTCTCAATACAAAGGATAAGATCTGTTTCCTCCCTGTTTGCTGATGTACCAAACAACTGCCAAGTTGTCTGTATGACTAGATATCACTCCCAAAGGGAGGCTGTCCTGAAAGGCCTGCTCTCATCTCCAATATCTAGATGTGAAGGTTGGCCTCTGTTTGGGACCAAGTGCCTTGGACTGTCTTTCCCAGATAATGCCCAGATGGGAAGCATCCATTGTCACTGTGGTTTGGGGGGGGGGGGGGATGAAAGGACATCCCTGTAGAACATGTGGAGATTCTAGCCACCACGAGTTCTGCAGGTGCTCATTAGAATCACTAGAAAAGGTATGGGTTGTTTCCTGCTTGACCACTGAACTGCCGCAGTCCACTGAAGAACCTGCATGTAGAATCTGGTAAGTTGCAATAATGTGATGGAGGGTGCCATGGAGCCTAGAAAGTAAAGAATTAGTCTTGTTGATGGCTTCTGGTGAGATGAGACTTCTTGGCCTTGTTGGTGAAGGAATACAATTCTTAGCTGAGGGAGTTCTGCTATCTGAAGTCTTGTGTCCAAAAATGCGCTGATGAACTCTAAAGAATGGATTGGCTGTATACTGGACTTTTCTAGATTCAGTGTACTCCCCAAGTCTATGCACAGTTGAAACTAAGAGCCCCTGGCTTGAAAAAGTGAATTCCTGGAAGGGGCAGTGCTGAGACACTCATCCAAATATGGAAATACTTGGAAACCCTGCAATGGAAGACAAGCTGCCACTGCTACCATACACTTGGTAACACCCAGTGGGCTGTGGTAATACCAAAGGGCAGAGCTCTGAACTGGTAATGGCTTGCTCCCCGACAGACACTATGGTACTTCCAGGAGCATCTGTCCATCTTTATGTGGTAGCACACATCCTGAGTATCTATTGAGTCTATTTTGTTATTCTTCCTCAGTAATGAAAGAATGGACTGAACTGCCACCATTCAGAATTGTGTTTGTTTAACAAACTTGTTCAAGCAACTTATGTCCAAAATTGTCTTTAAAACCCATTTTTCTTTGGCACTAAAAGAACCTTGAGTAAATTTTGGATCCTCTGTGGTCTGGAGGGAGCTCTTGAATGACTCGATTTTTTAAAAGCTTCCTTATTTCTGAAGTGGCTTCTTCCCTTTGTGAAGGTGGAACATCGGGAATTCTTTTGAAGCATGAAAAGGAAATGTGTGGAAGGGATGTCCAGGTTGGTGGATGCAGGGATAAGTACCCTGCAACTGTCTCTACAGTGTGACAGTTGGGCAACTGTTCACAAGTGCTGGAAAGGTTTCTCCCAGAAAAGATACCTGAAGCCTTGGTTTTGCAGTCCACCTCTACCCCTTGGGTGACAACCATTATAAGCATTTCCCCTTTGCCTTTGTGAGCTCTTTCTCAGAGGTGTCAGATGCAAAGCCCTGGGATTTATGAAACCACATTCTCTTCCCTCCATTCTGGTTTCTGGAGAAGGACCTTTGAGGGGTACAGAATTTGATCCCTATGACAAATAGGGATTTACTATCTTTCTCACATTTAGAAATAGTCTCTTTAACTTTGGGACCAAAAAGAGTTGATCTACCTTATGGAGCATTGACGAGGGATATCTTGAAATGTTCCGCAAAGTCACATAGCTGCATCCAGGTGTACCTTTTTTAAGGAAATGCCTGTGTCAGCAGTTCTAGATGCACCCTCTGTGGCATTAGAGATAAGGTGCAGAGAGGCATTAGATAGCAACCATAGGGTAGCCAACTGTGAATCAATAGGTTTTCTTTGATATGCAGTCAAGGTTCCTGGAGGGAATTGGTGATTTCCTTTGTCAAATCCCACTGGAAATAAAAGATGTTTGCCAAGTAATTAAGCAAGCTCACCAAAAAGGTAGAGGATGTGTAGATACACTTCCCAAATCTCTCCAATGTATGTGACTCCCTATTTGGTGGATAGACAGAGGAACTTTGTTCTGCAATCTCCTTCTTAATTGCTGCCACCTCTGCCACTGAATCTACTGTGGGACCCTTGCTCCAATGAGAACTGTCTTTGAGAGCAACTAAATACCTGTCAGGCTTTTTGGGGAAACACTTATTTGTATTCAGCTTCTAACATGCCTGGGAGGAGATCAGGTCTATGATTTTGTGAGCCTGGAGACAACCGAAGAAGTAGGTGGGCCAAAACCAAAAGCCTCAAGGAAAACTGATTCCTCTAGAGGAGGTGCTTGGAAGGACCAACCCCCTTTCTGTCTGAGAAGTTAACGAATCTCTCCAAATGAGACATTCTCAAGGGGGGATATGCAAGAACCTTCTTCTGCATCAAAATCAGTGTCAGAGGTTAGGGATTCCATGAGGGAATCCGAGTGTCTTCTCTTATACTTGTGTTCCTGTGAACCTCCTTTGCAGGGTGTTCAGAAGAGGACTCAGATATCATTTCTCTCCGGTGGAGAGACTCAAGCCTCCCAGAAACTGGCTGTCCCAAAAGGACCAGGACAGCAGGCTGCCGATGCCGGTAAATCTTATAAGGAAGGATTGGATCCATTTCTGAAATGGTAGACCTTTCTCTAGGTTGAGAGAGTGCTCTCTGAAAAGCCTTAAAAGCTAAGGTCAACACAGATCCAGGAGGCCTTGATGTCGAAGCCAAAACACCAAAGGTGGCTCACCCCTAGAGGACATTTGGCTGGGATCTAAGGCCATCGCTTCAGCAAAACTGTCAAGAGCTGATGACCCTAGAGGAAGGAAAGGATTCAAACATCTCAGATCTAATCCTATCCTGTTTGAGTCAGTGCTGATGATGTGGCTGTAAGACTCTGACAGCTCCTACAGTGTGGAGGCCTACTTCATCAAAGAACTCATCAGAGTCAAGTATGAAGCCTCGTCTAAAATGCAGTTCTAACCTGGCCAAGATTCGATCCAGGGCGTCCAATCTGAGAGGTCGTATCTGAGAAGAAGCCATTAAGGAGTGAGGGGAGGAAGTGGTTCCTTCTGTATTCAACAGTAGTCAGAGCCAGGAGTACCACAAACATCTCATCATCCTGTCCATGTCAGCTTCTGTGAGGTTCTGAGAAGATCTAGCTGACTTCAGAGAAGAAGTAGTACAGAAGGTGGCCTAGAAGGATGACGAGATCTGTCTTGCAGGATTGAAGACTGGAGCCCAGGAGAGACAGGATCTGGAGAAAGTTAGGCAGTGTCACAGATCCGATAATTACTGGATCTAAAAAGCGAGTTGGCTCAGAAGGTCTACAGGTCTTAGTCAGTATAGCAGAAAAGGTAGTAGGATCTGCAGATCTCTTTTGTGTTGATTTTGATTTTTCATTGTCTTTTTCTTTCTCTTCTGTAATCTCTCCTCTTTTCTCTTTCCATCCCCTTTTGTTTCTCCTTTTTTTGAGGATGAAGATGGAGAAGATTAAGAAGCAGCCACAGACTTCCCCAATCCCGAAAAAGGATTCTCTTCTCTATTACTCTGTAGGAGACCCTTTGAAATTAGCATATTTCTACTCCCTACAATGGCTCATTGACCAAAAGCTTCACAGATACAGCAGGCAACATCATGATGAGAATGCCCTAGACAATAAATGCATTTCTCGTGTGCATCTGATTTTGGTAGCTTATGGGAGCAAACCACACATTTTTTGAAACCAGCACGCTTATCCCCCATCCTCACAACCAAAATAAAGAAGAAAAAGAAATGGGTCTTAGAAGACAGAAAACCAGCACTATCAACTGTAACATGACTATATTTTCTTAACCACTACTTTTTTCAATTTTTAAGAAAAAACTCTAGAAGGAGCAAGAAGAAAAGAGATAAAGGAGAAAAAGGGGAGGGAACAGCAAATTTAAAAGCTAAAACAAGACAAGTTTAAAATTTAAAACACTTATCTGTTGGCAAAACTTTTTTTCTGACAAAACCACTCCTGAGCATCAAAATCTGTCAAGTGCTTATGACAGCAAACAAGATCATTCCTTACACAAGGGATTATGGGTGAGGGAGGAGCCTGAGCATTATTAGATCCAAAGCTTAGAACTGACCAAAACTGGATCCAAGGCTGGATCTGTGACCCATATGTTGAGGATCGAATAGAAAAGACAACATCAGATAAAGTGGTAATTAAAAAAACATCAAAAACATGCTGCTCTCTATAGGATAAATAGCTACCTTACAGATGACACTAGGAAACCACATCCACAACTTATCTACTCCCAACTCTTCTATATAGTGCTCTTCTTTTTATAAATCTGCAAGCTACCCATTCCCACCTACTCAAGTAAGGCTACAATAATGTAGAAAGTTTGCTATGAATACTGTATACAGAGCACACTACTGTTTAGTTCTAAAACAACTCCAAAGGACTGAACTGCAACCCTTACCTTCACTTTGTTAGTCACTACACACAACATAACTGGTAAATTAGATAAATGCTGTAGCAACAGAAATATAATTAATCACTACTTGACCAAAAGAATCCCTTGCCCCACAAACAAACATCTCTTAGTAAACACAAAATCTAATAACTGTACAAAACTCCTTTTACTCATATAACCAAACACTAAAATGCCATAGAGCAGACGTAGAAACAGAAACACATCAAATCGCTCTGGCAACCAGTAAAATGAGATAAAAAGAAAAAAAAAATGCCAGCGAAATTTTTCCACTATTTATAAGTGCTTTCATTCTGTGGGTTTGACTGGGGAGAATCTTGTTCTTGAAAAATAGTTGACAGAGTAAAGTTAAATTAGTAAAGGGTAATTGAAAACCCATGAGTCTGATTTTTATTGCAATTTGCTCGGGTTGCTCTAGTTTTTATACTGGTAAAACTGAACAGGCATTACATAAAATAATTTATAAGCACCCATATGATATTAGGTCTGATAATTCAAACAATGCCTTATACAAGTGCTCTATTGTATGTAATGATTTCAGTAGTTTTAAATTTGCAATATTGGAGAAAGTAACGTAAATTGAGAGGGGGTGAAGGAGAATCGAGACTTGAATTTAAGAAATTATTATGGCAACTAAGACTGGAGGACATGAATCCACCTGGATAAAATTATATTGTACCATTTTTTACAGTTTTGAGATTAAGGGCAGCTAAATTGTAATTTGCCACTTGTACATACCTGCAATTATATTATGACACATTATTTTTGTTGACTGTATTACTTGAATAATTGGAAGTTTAATATGCATTTCCCAATATTGCATGCTTATTTGAGTTTTATTTAGTTTTTTTAATTTTTTGATACAGTTAAAATGTTTTAGATTGAATATGATGTAATATATAGTAGACAGAATATGTTCTTATTATATAGTGTGCAGAATGGTGATCTGTACCTTGTTTCTTTAAATAAAGGCTTTAAAAGGAAGTGATTTATGGTGATATTTGTTCTGATGAAGTTCTGGGTCCACGGAATGAAAGTTCTTAATCTTTTCTTGTTAAATAGTGATATCTTTCTTATTAAACAGTGGAAAGTTTCACTGGCATTTTTTCTTCATTTTATCTCACTTTACTGTCTGAAACAGCAATTTGATGTTTTTCTGTTTCCACGTCTGCTCCGTGGTGTTTTAGCATTTGGTTATTGGTTATTTCCACATCATTCATTTCTTTTTGGTCTTGACTCCTTTTATTCCTGCTATATCCAAAACCTACAACATTTGATAGGGACATGGTAATGTTCATGCCATTCACTTGGGTAATTACCTCAGTTCCTTGACACCCACTTAATCTCATTCTACACACTCCATAAATATCCACCAACACAAAATAATTCTTACTAACACCCTTTATCTACTTTCTTCTAGCTATTCATGTTTTAACTACAAATCTTCTCTAACAGCTCCTCCCATTCCTTTTTGTCCCCCATTTAAGATTCTCTCACACACATCATCCAACCTACTTAATATCCCCGTATCTACTTACTGCCATTCTACTGTGCATTACAAACTACTCTGTTCTGTTATCTTTCAACTCAATATCCCCATATGTACTTACTGCCATTCTACTGTACTTTACAAACTACTATTCTAGTTTACAACTCAGTATCCCCATACCTATTACTGCCATTCTACTGAACTTTACAGACTACAATTCTGTCTTACAACTCAGTATCCCCATATCTACTTATGAGTCTACTTCTAAATTTTTAATTTTCACAAGTTCACATTTCTTATGGTCGAGACCATTAGATCGAACTTGTGAAAGTTCAAACTGATTAAATAGAGATCACCATACAGAGCAGAATGGTATATTTACAGTCTTCCTTGCTGTAGTGCGATCTCGGAGTTGGTATATTTAATTAGCAAAAAAATAATTTTTGAATTTCAAACTTTCACAAGTTTAATCTTATGGTCTTGACCTTAAGAAATTCAAACTTTACTGCCATTCTTCTGTACTTTACAGACTACTATTCTAGTTTACAACTCAGTATCCCCATACCTATTACTGCCATTCTACTGAACTTTACAGACTACAATTCTGTCTTACAACTCAGTATCCCCATATCTACTTATGAGTCTACTTCTAAATTTTTAATTTTCACAAGTTCACATTTCTTATGGTCGAGACCATTAGATCGAACTTGTGAAAGTTCAGACTGATTAAATAGAGATCACCATACAGAGCAGAATGGTATATTTACCGTCTTCCTTGCTGTAGTGCGATCTCGGAGTTGGTATATTTAATTAGCAGGGGGTGTGGGGGTGCAGGGGGGCTTGCCCCCTGCCAAAATGTAAAAAAATAATTTTTTGTTTTTAAGTTTTTGTATTTAAATTTCAAACTTTCACAAGTTTAATCTTATGGTCTTGACCTTAAGAAATTCAAACTTGTGAAAGTTTGAAATTTAGAAGTAGATCCCCATTACTGCCATTCTTCTGTACTTTACAGACTACTATTCTCTCTTACAATTCATTATCCCCATATCTACTTATTGCTGTTCTACTGTACATTACAAACTACTCTATCTTACAACTCAATGTCCCTGCATTTCCTTACCACTATTCTACTGTACTATATAAACTATTAGTATTTCTTTCACACCAACCTTTAGCAGCCAGCACACTCATATGTGAACAATGTACATAAGCCTAAACCTAGAATCCAATTTAAGTAATGTACCCTATGCCGTAGCTCTACTTATTTACTGTTGATTGCTCATACATATCTTACTCATTTCTCTCTCTCTCTTGCTGAATATCTAAGACCTCCAGCCTTAACATGTACAATACAGATAAGCTGTTTGTGTATCACAGTATCTCTGTTTAGTTGCTGTTGATGTTTAGCAAATTTTATTTCTTGTCTCTTTTAGTTTAATTGTAAAGACTACCCACTCATCTCTGTAACAAGCACTTTTTGTCCTCAAACCTTCTTCTTCTTCTTTCAGCTTTTTCCCAGTTAGGGGGTCGCCACAGCAGATCACCGGTCCACTCATGATTGGCAGTGGAGTTTTACAATGTCGAGTTGCCAGCCCGGCACCCAACCTTCCACAGAAGGCACACACACACGCACGCACTCTTGCCTAGGGCTAATTTAGAGTGTCCAATCCATCTTACAGCATGTCTTTGGGATGTGGGAGGAAACCGGAGCACCTGGAGGAAACACACATGACCACAGGGAGGACATGCAGACTCTGCACAGAAGGCGTCCCAACAGAGAATCAAATCGGAGAACATCTTGCTGTGCGGTGACAATGCTAACCACTGCACCACCGCGGTCGCCTGACTTTTTGTCCTCTAGCCAATAACTGATAATTAGTAGTAATGCTTTTTTGTTGTTTTTGTATTCCTCCCTCTTACTGTAACCTTTTGTTAACTAAATCTATGCATTTTTTGTGTGGTGCGTTTCTCCCCAAGCATCTGTTGAAAAAGGGCTTTGTAACCAGAGTATCCCAGTAAACAGAAATTGAAAGAACCAAACCTAGCATTACCACATGAAGCTCAAAGCCTTAACTGAGTTAAACTGCCAGACACTCCTAATCCACACTGTTCCTTGCAGAGGCATAATCACAAAATAAAACCTGTTAATCTGTAGGCTTAACACTGTGACAGTCAAGACTATCAGGATATACTAGCACAGTAAAGATTTTGTGGACAGGGCAGTTCCTGAAGTGTATTACATGCCTAATATACATATATATATATATATATATATATATATATATATATATATATACATATATATTTTCATCTTTTATCTGCTTTTGTCTGCATTCATTTAAACTTTGGGGTTAGGAAATGAAAATGGAAACTGTGGAGTCAGTTGTTAATACATAATGTCACAAAGCCTTGGTATACAGTCACATTACATTAAAACAGTGAATTTATTTATCTGTCTAGCTGCCTGAATGTTCTCCTCTCTTTCCACCTATAAATATGTCTACCTGTCTAACTAGCTAGCCAGATAATCATCACATTCTGTGTAAGATAAGAAATGCTTCCTTCCTCATCAAAGCAGGGAACATCTGTTGCATGCCTAAGAATCTTTGCTATCTGTTAATAGATGTACAAGACCCTGGTATTTAAATATGACAGCACTGTGACCTTCAGTAGACTGCTGCTTGTGTGTTACACATATTCCACAGAACTTCTATATGGTGAGGCACTACAACATTTTTCCCCATCAGCTCCTTTTCATTTCCTTGTAATGGTACTGCATCATATTACAGGGAATAAACAAGTCTTCATGCTTGGAGTGCTTGATGTTGGAACAGCAGTGTTAACAGTTTTTTTCTATGTCAAATTATACAAAGTTACACGTTTGGCACAGCACCCATGACTTGGTTCTCTAGACGTAAATAGTTCCTCATGAAGTATTGGTGTTCAGTATTGTTAGGCTAACATCTTTATGAGCCAAAATAAATATTGCTGGAATCACTCATCGCCCCAAAATGCAAGGTCATGTTTAACCCCCTACTGTGAAAACTCTCATATGACAATGCTCCTCCCAAGGCTGTGTGGATAGGTTTCCTAGGCTGAAAATGTCACAGCCTGATAAATGTCAGTGCTAGGAAAAATGGCTTTTGCATGTCTTTTTTCCAAGCTGCCCAACAACTAATGTAAATGTTCACATTGAGGTGAAACGTGCATTTTTTTAAAAGGTCAACCGTTCACCTATGAAAGGTGAATTTTCCTGTATGTGCCATTTTGCTAGTACTGCTGATGCTGTGACATAAATAGCTCGACTGATGTATAATATGCTAAAACTTTATCCCTGATTGATATAGATGAAGTTATACCATTACTGACCCTGACTGTGGGTAATACAGCAAAAAGTGTGCTAATGTTTGTTTAATTATGTCTGTAATGCACTAATAGTGTATTTTTTTCAGATTGCATTTTCAAAGAATTTAAATTGCGCATGTGTGTTTCTGTGTGCGTAGGCAAAGTGACTGCTGTCCTGTTTTGAGGCACAGTGCAAAGGTATTTGGCATTAATTACTTAACTTTCAGAAAGGTTGTTAGGCTTAATATGTATTTTTGTTTCAGACCACAAACTCAAGAGTTAAGTCTGTTATTTATTTGAAAACAACTTTATAAACTACTATGATAGAGGGTAATTGCTACATTCTCTTGATGTGACCTACAGCATGATATGAAATGGAATATATTTCAGTAAAAGCAAAACAATTGTTTTTTTTGTCAAGTTTGATAAAGACTAGGCAAGTTTTGATGGTCAGTACAAATCCTTACACAGTATTTACTACAAAGCTATTTATCAGTGAGCTAATTGTCACAGGGTTCCCAAGAGTGGGTAAACCAGAGTTTCTAAAACTGACAATAAATAACAGATTGGTTCAGAAATGGCATCGAAACCTGGATTTCAAGCAGTGAACCTAGCTTTTGTCATTATGGTCAGGGTTCCCATTGTATTTTCAAGACCTGTTAAATGTGAGTCCTATAAATCCAAGTAATTAAATGAGAAAGGGGAAAATGTCTGAAATTGCTTTATCTCATTATTCCCTCTTCTATAAGGTACTGCCTTCTCTGAATTAGTAAATATAAGTAGCAGGGGTGTTGGGAAGTAGCCCTACAACACACTGGACAGTGCAGGGGGTTTGCCTCCATGCAAAAAAATGATTTTAATGTATAACAATGAGTTTCACACTTTCTGTTTTACATGTAGGATCGTGCTTAAATTTTCAGTGTCGGGACTATCACTGTTGCTTCTTGATCTTCAGACAAGAGACGCCATAGGCTAGTCTGACTCTTCTGTGCAGGTGCTCACTTACACTTCTGTGATTCTAGGAATCCGTTACATCTGCATGGTACTAAAATACTCGCAACACACCTGCCAGATACAGAAGCTCCTAAAACTGGAGCACCAGTATACACATTCTCATAATACATATATGTACTCAAACTGCTTAATTTATGTGTAAGTGTGACAAATTAAAAAAAAGACATTTTTTTGTGGATGGCATGATTACTACAATGTTGCTACACCTCAGACCATTCAGTTCTTGGTAGCAAGTAAAAAAACTAAATCCTGGCTTGCAAAGAAGCAAGTAATGACAGTCTAAGCAAATGTCAACTGGAGCCAATAAGCTTGAGAAAATGAGAAGAAACCTCACAAGATCCAGTAAGTCAAGTTAACTTGAGATCATGCCTTTAGTCGAATGAGTGCAAGGTGTAATCAGGGACAAAACCAAAAATATATCAAAAGCAATTATCAGGACCTCTTTTAAAATATGTAGTACAACTCTCTCAGCAAATTGACAAAATAAGAGAATGTGTTCTAACATGTCTTTTCTGAAGAGTAATACAATTCTTTAAATGTGATATCTTACCATTTCATGATTAAAATCCTCACTACTTTCCATGAAAGCACATGCTTTATGAAGAACAAAGCACCATTCTGATGCAGAATTAGGGATGTCCCTGAAAACCCAGGACAGCCGAGAAGTGTGGTGCAGTGCTTAATAATGGTCTGTTTCAAAGACAGGGATAAGTTCCAGCCCCCAGATGTTGTTTGAGATGTTTGTATGCTCTTCCCCATGCCTGAGAGGGTTTCCTCTGGATACTCAAGAGTTTTGTGCCACTTCTCATACAGATTATGGATAGCATGTATAGCTGTTGAGAAAAAAATTGTCCCTAGGTTTGCAGCACAGATCTTGCCTTCTTTATAAAATACACATTTAATCAGTAGAATTAACCTGTTTAATGAAATAAACAAGTACCTAAATAGCAAACAGTACTCCTGGGTCATGGTTCTGTATAATGCTTAGGATGCAGTCTCCAGAAACAGAGCAACACTGGGAGCCCAAAAACAGAGTGAACACTTTGTTTTTCTAAACTGAATCAAGACTATCAGATTAAACTGAAACTGGTTACAAAGCCATTAAATAGGAAGGCTTAAATGCCAGGTGACTAAAAAGCACTAATAAAATTTAAGTAATGAATGGGGATTGTAGACATGGTGGTTAAGGTCTTCACTTCACAGATACAAGGAACAAGGTTTGATTCTGAACTTTGGTTATTAACCAAACTTGCAGCAGTATGCTGACTGATAGCCTAGTATTTATCTATGCTTAATTATTAAAAGATAACATAAAACATTATAGTTCATAGCCTCATTCAAACATGGATATTGGCAAACATCTACCAAAACTTGCCAGTAAAATCTGCCAAGCATTTGAAATGTCAGGACTCACTACAGAGAGTCCCAAAACATGGAGACTGAATGGTCAAAATAACAGAATAGACTTATATATATAAGTCCAAGATGGATGTTGGAGATTTGCTCTTCTCCTGGATTTTCAATCATTATGAGTGCCACCATTTTAATAGGGAGCCATAAAAATTTTTTTTTTTCAAAAACATCATCTACATCACCTCCCCAACACTAATATTAACACACTCGAGCACATTTATTTATTTATTTGTTTATTTGCATTTGTTGATCGGGATAGTCCACTGGGTCGGGATGGCCCGTTTTCAGTGGAGGCCCGGGGAGAAAAGCTCCACAAGAACATATGTTACATAAAGCTCCACAAAAACATATATTACATTACATGATACTATTTACATATATGTACGGTTACATTATGTTACTTAATGAACAGTATTTAAATCAATACATCAGGATAAACCAGGTTTTTTACAGCATTTAGTAAGCCTATCTAAATTATTGTTTTCATCTTTTTCTACTGCAGTGTAACAGTGCTCCTAGACTCTATTTTAACAAACTGCTTTTCTTGCGTAGAATGCTTCACAGTGCACTATGACATATAAACTATTTTCTCAGAAGAACAAATGTGATCATACCTCTCAGTTATCCAGATTTTTGCAAAATGTCCATATTTTTACCACATATTTTTATTCTGTTCCTCATAAAATTTGTGGTTTTGTAGAAAATGAGTGAAGACTGAGGTTGCTAAATAATGACAAGAGACATGAGTGTCAAACTTCATACCCCTCAGAAAAAAAAACATGCTTATAAAAAACCCGTTATTCTATCAAGTTTTTTAAGTTTATAAGAGTAATACTTCAAAATTGTCCCTATTTTGGGGCATTTATCCCTCTTCCCCATTATTTCTGGCTTTGTCCAGAATTCTTGTACCAAGAAATTGAGAGGTATGGTATGTAACACCTTGTGGAACTATTCTTTCTCCCACTATTACTGTTATAGTAAACAAGGCCTTTCAAAAATAAATCTGCAGTAACGGCAGTCCTGCTGTTAAGTACAATATTTACTGAAGCCATTACTTTTACTAAGTGCTTTACCATTTTCAAAGTTTCAAGTTCTTGATTCAATAATTATGACAAAATAACTTGGTCTATTTTGGGCTTCGGGTGTTGCTTTGTTAATTAAGACTGAGTTTTATTTTATCACAACTTTTACAGACTCTTGGATCTACTTGTTTTCCTCCTCACTGCTCAGAATGGCTTTAAAAGCACATGTAACAACTTCAACCTCACAGATCACAATGTGTTTTTACCCCTGGACTTCCCAAACATAAATATAGTCTAACTACATGGTCACATAACAGTAGAGAATGGTGAAACCCTGCAGAAACCGTGTACAGTAGATGCACATAAACAGAAACCCTGCACTAAGCTACCTCTATAATGGATACTGCTACAAGCGCTCGAATCCCAAGCACTCAAGGGCTATCATCCTGAAACCAAGGACTCAAGTGTCTTGTAGCTCAGGCAGGCTGCCACTAATGCTTGAACTTGAACAGGAGTTCAGACAAGCAGCTTCCACAGCTTACTGAAAATATTATTTCAGTTTGAGTGAGGTAAGTGCAGCAGCAACAGCAGTGGTGGTGATGGAGTTGGAAGGACTGAGGATATGGACTAGAGCACCAATCAGAAACAAAGTTTTAGGTTTAGAAAGTGGGAGGGGTATTTCAGGTTTAGGGAATGGTATGGGAGTCAGGTTTAGGTAGATGAAGGGAGTGTTGGGATTAGGGAGCAGGAGGGGGACTTTAGGTTTAGACAGTGGGAAGAGAGTTTTAGGTTTATGGAGTGAGAAGGGAGTCTTAAGAGTTAGGGAGGGGGACTGGTGGGACTAGCCACTCAATGGTGTAAAATATGGCTGTAAGTGCTTTGGTCATGTTGACTAATGTCACCAAATGGACATGGGTGTTTGCCGCTGATAAAGAGGATGAGGACCCAGCATACTCTGACCTACACCAGGAACCCATGCTAATGGTGGGAAGGGTGTATGTGTTTCTATCGGCCACCATGTGTCCACCATAAAGCCCAGCATCTGAGTGTCAATAAGCTACTGGTCGGCCAGTGTTGAGTTGCCCAACTTGGGCTACCTAGGATAGCTCTGTTGAGTAAAAGCTAGATGTAAAACCAATCAACCTCCTAACATATCACTGACAGGACGCAGCTTGGAAGTGGATGACATGATGGTAAGGAGGAGGCTGGGCATCCAATGTATCCAGGAGATAAGATGGAAGGGCAGTACAGCAAAGCCTATTGGCTTGGGATCCAGGTCTACTACTCAGGAAGAGGGCAGGCTAGAAATGGTATGGGAAATGGGGTGAGGGAGAGGCTTCAGAAGACAATGAGGGATGTCATCAGAATTGTTGAAAGATCCATGGTAATCAGATTCCAGCCTAATGACAGGGCAGTATTTATAACCTCAGCAGGGTTGTGACAGTGTGGAAAAAGTACAGTTGTGTACACTTACCATAAATGTAGATGTTCGAGTGTATTCGCTGTTGCAGTCATCACATTTCGATTATCTGCTTGCAGTAGCCCTCAGTCGGCCTGATTAACAAAGTCTTGGGTCCTGCGTCAGTTGCTGTCCCTTCTTCCATGACGTCAGGTAGTCAGGGGTATAAAACATGCAGCCGACGCCATTACATCAGTTTTTCTTGCCCCAGATGTCAGGTGCCCCCCTAATGGGAAGCAATTAAATCTATAAATATGCAAGGATATACCGCCAACAAAAAAAGCAAATACACCAAAAAGCTTTTGAGAATAGTACAGTAGAGTAGAGGTATAGCCAAAAGAAGAAAGGGGGCTGGATGGAGGGTAACCAGGACTGCAACAGTGAATACACTCGAACATCTACATTTATGGTAAGTGTACACAATTGTACTATTTTCTTCATGTTTCACTGTTGCAGTCATTACATTTGGGTAGATTCCCAAAGCTAAGGATGGGAGGAGGAATTTAGATAGCATTAGGACCAGTTATAAGGCCCTGCAAGACTGCAGTGGCAAAGCCAGCTCTAGATTTAGAGAAAATTGGCAGAAGGTAATGCTTGGTGAAAGTATATACTGAACTCCAGGTAGCAGCTTCTAGGATTTCCCTGGTAGGGAAGCCTCTGAGAAAGGGTGTAGATGTAGATGCAGCCCTGGTTGAGTGGGGTCTAATCCCCTGTGGGATAGGTTTTCCATGGTGCTTCTAGGAGAAATTAATGCAATGGCCTATCCATTTGGAAATGGTTTGCTTTGAAATAGCCTTCCTCTCTGCCCCTGTAGCAAATGCCACCAGCAGTTGGTCAGATTTCCTTTGAGGTTTAGTCCTGTCCAAGTAGAATCTAAGTTGTCTGTGCACATCTAAGGAGTGCAGTATCCATTCCCCTTTGTTCTGTGGGTTAGGAAAGAAGGTTGGCAAATGAATGGACTGATTAAGGGCCACACTGGATATCACCTTGGGCATGAAGGAGGGATTGGTCCTGAGGGACATCCTGTCCGCATGAAAGATGATGAAAGGCTCCACTGCCATGAGGGTCTTTAATTCAGATACCCTTCTTGCTGAAGTGATTGCTAAAAGGAAAGCTGTTTTCCAAGAGAGGAATTTTAAATCCGCAGTGGCAGCTGGCTTGAAAGGAGGAAGGGTGAGCTTCTCCAATACAAAGTTAAGGTCCCAGGCTGGAGTTGGGGCTCTCCTGGGTGGTCGTAGATTTTTGCCCCTCTGAGGAACTGCTTAAGCAGTAGATGAGAGAAGAGGGGACTTTCTGTGTTATAATGAGCTGAAATGGCTGAGGCGTAAATTTTTTTGGAGGAGAAAGACAGGCCCTTGTGAAGCATCTCAGTTAAGTATTGTAAAATCTGAGGTAAATTGGGCCCGGCTGTGCTCATCCCTTGAGAGTGGTTCCAGGCACAGAATCTTTTCCATTTTTCAGCATAAGATTTTCTAGTACCAGGCTTCCTTGCCTCTAAGATGATATCCATCACTGGTTTACTGAGGGATGGTAATGGAGAGATTAGGTAATTAGCCAGGCTGCTAGGTTCAGTGTATGAAGCTGAGGGTGCAGAATCCAGTTCTCCTGCTGAGACAATAGGGTAGGATTCTGAGGCAGGTACGCAAGAGGGGGTACCAGTGTTGGTGTGGCCAGTCTGGTGCAATCAAAATCGTCCTTGGTTTGTCTTGTTTGAGCTTTAGTAGTACTTTGGAGAGCAGAGGCAGAGGAGGGAAGGCATAAACTGATAGGTTTTTCCAGCTGCAGGACACAGCATCCACTTTCCAAGCTTGTTTGTGGGGAGTCCTTGTGCAAAATTTGTCCAACTGATAGTTCTTGGGGGAGGCAAACAGGTTTATATCTGGGCTCCCCTATTTGATTGTCAACATGTTGAAAATCCTTGGTTCCAGCTTCCACTCATGTGGGTCCATGAGGTTTCTGCTTAGTTCGTCTGCCCGTGTATTTAGTTTTCCTGGCAGGAATTGAGCTTGTAGATGCACTTGGTAGCTCAGGGCTGTGTTCCACAATGCCATGGCTAGTCTGTATAAGGGGTAAGAATGTGTACCCCCCTGCTTGTTTATGTACCACATAACAGTGGTGTTGTCCGTCTTTACCATTAATTGTCCTGGAAGAATGTGGTCCTTGAAGGCTGTCAGAGCATGCTGTACAGCTAACATTTCTTTCTGATTGATATGCAAGTGCATTTGACTTGGGTTCCATGTGCCCTGAATGCCTTTCCCTGCCAGGTGAGCCCCCCATGCATAATCTGATGCGTCTGTTGTTAGGGTTTGGGTGGCAGGGGGTGGTGTGAATGGTAGTCCCTTGCTTTGGTGGCAGGCCTCTGCCCACCAAAAAAACTCTAGGCTTAGGCAAGGTATGATAGCAATCATTGCTTCTAGATCTTGAGAATGTTGACACCATAGGCTTTTTAGATACCATTGTAGTTTCCTCATATGCATTCTTGCATATGGAATCAGAAAAATGCAGGAGGCCATGAACCCCAAGGCTTGTAGTATTTGCCTTGCAGATAGTATGGTTTTTGTGGCCACTTGTTTGAAGTAGGTTGTCAAATGAATTTGTTTCTCTGGAATGAGGAAAGCCATCTGGGAAGTTGTATTCAAGCTTGCTCCCAGGAATATGATTTGTTGACAGGGTACCAGGTGTGATTTCATTTCATTTATGGTGTACCCCAGACAAGCTAGCACCCTTTGTACAAAGGCCAGATGATTCAAAAGTATGCCCTGGCTTTCTGCCTGAATTAAACAATCGTCCAGTTATGGGTATATTTGAATATTTCTTTGCCTGCAAAATGCGATGACTGGGGCTAGGCACTTTGTGAATACCCTGGGCGCAGTAGATAAGCCAAAGGGCAGTGCAGAGAACTGGTAGTGATTATAGCATGCTTTGAAGCATAGGTATCTTCTGCAAGATTCCCTGATTGGGATGTGCAGGTATGCTTCCTTTAAATCAAGTGTTACCATCCAGGTATCTTTTCCTAGCATAGGAAGCAACTGGTGAAGAGTCAGCATCTTGAATTTTGGAATCACCAAAGGAGCTGGCCTGTACAGGGATCGAACCCATAACCTTGGCGTTATCTGCACCACGCTCTAACCAACTGAGCTATCCAGCCCTCTGACATCGGTAAGGAGCAAGAAAAAGTTTCCCCAACGGGGTACTTAGCTTTAGTTGAAGACTTTGGTTCTGAAACTCGAAAACAAAAATTTCAGGAGTCGGCCGACTGGCACTTGCGAACTGCTTCTGCTTCGGGCACCACATGGCAAGAAAGACTGGTGTAATGGCATCGGCTACATGTTTTATACCCCTGATGACCTGACATCATGGAAGAAGGGACAGCAACTGACACATACCCAAGACCTTGTTAATCAGGCCGACTGAGGTCTACTGCAAGCAGATAACCCAAATGTGACTGCAACAGTGAAACGCGAAGAACATCAGTACATTCAGACAGAAGTTATAGGATCTCCAAGAAAAAGCAGGACAACACGAACTGGTGTTAATAATGAGTGACTTGAATGCACATATTCTGATAGACAGAAAAAGATATGAAGACTACCTGCATCCACACAGGTGGGGCAATAGGTATAAAGAAGGAGAGGCCATTCTAGAATTCTATCTGACAAATGGCTTAATAGCAGCCAACACATGGTTTAGAAAGAGAGACAGTCACAAGATCACATACAAGAGTGGCTAATATGCAACTCAGGTAGACTTCCTCCTAGTAAGAAAAGGGCAGTGGGATAGAATCAGCGACCGCAAAGTTATTCCCATTGAAACAGTCAGACCACAGCATAAACCACTGGTTGCCACAATCTGCTGCAAGCAGTGGTCAGATAAGTCTCTAAAGTCAACAGAGACCACGCTGATGACCTAGAAGTTGACTACAAAAAGAGAGCACAACAGTTCAAAGAATTACTCAGGGCTTTGGAACTTCAAGAGGAAGAGAAAATAGGTGGAGTTGAAGAAGAATGGCAGCACCTCAAAATACCATATAGGAGGACTACAGAATAGAGCTGAACCAGTATAGAAATAAGGTACATAAAGAAAGCTGGTGGCGGAATGGAAAAGTCCAGGAAGTCCTCTAAAGAAAAACAGGAGTGCAGGAAAAAGTGGGCAATAGAAAAGATGGACCAGGCTACAACGGAATACTGGTTGGATTAAAAAGAAGCTGCAATAGCAAAGAATAAGAAGTTATGTACCTACCATAACGTTCCATGTTAGTTGTCTTCATCTCGCCTTCTTTCTTGCTGTTTGGGATCGGAGCCAATCCTCGGCTCCGACTTGGCCATCTTCAATAGCTCAATAGCTGTTTACTGGCTCGAGGCTACCCCTTATCCCATAATGCCTAGCGATAGCTACCCAGATCTCATTTGAAATAGCTAAACCAGACATAAGAGAAAAAACAGTTATCAAAAAACTGGTTGTTCCCAGCATTCTAATATCTAGAATAGTTTAGGAAGACCTGGCCAGAAGAATAACAATAAAAGAATACTCAGCCAATGAAAAAAGGAACTCCTCTCAATCCACTAGGATGGGGGATGGAGGGAGGGACGTAAAAAAGAAGGCGAGATGAAGACAACTAACATGGAACGTTATGGTAGGTACATAACTTCTTAATGTTAAGTTGTCTATCTCGCCTTCATTCTTGCTGTTTGGGACAGCGTCCCTAGCATCTAACACCCTGGGTGGTTCAGTGGAACAGACTCTTCAGAACAGTGGAACCAAAGTCAGCTCTGTTCCAGGAGACCATATCCACCTTGTAATGAGAGATAAAGGTATGAGGGTTTGCCCATGTGGCAGCTGCACAGATGGAATCCATGGGCAACCTAGACTGAAAGGCTAAGGAGGTGGCTAATGCCCTAGTAGAATGACCTTTCGGTTTAATTGGTAACTCTTTGTTCCTTAACTGATAAATAAAAGTAATAGTGTGGGACAACCATCTGGATAAGGTCACCTTGGAAACTGGAAGACCTTGTTTGTTTAAGGCATAAGAAAGGAATAATTGGTCTAACTTTCTTATTTCTTTAGTTCTGTGCAGGTAAAAACGCAACTGTCTATGAACATCCATTTGGTGAAGTTTGCACTCTGCCTTGTTGCTATGATTTGGGAAGAACAATGGGAGATCTATAGATTGGTTTAAATTATTTTCTGAGCAGACTTTAGGAAGAAACGAAGAATTAGTCCTCAGAGCAACTCTGTCCTTGTGAAACACCAGGTAGGGAGGACGAACACATAGTGCCTGGAGTTCTGAGACATGCCTAGTTGAAGTGATAGCTACCAGAAATAGTGTCTTCCAAGATAGAAACTTGATGGAGCAGGAAGCTGCTGGTTCAAAAGGGGGCAGAATTAAAGAAGTTAGGACTAAATTAAGGTCCCAAGGGGGAGGAGGATCTCTCACTGGAGGTCTAAGAAGAGATGTTCCTCTCAAAAAAGCTTTACAGAGCTTATGAGACATAATGTTAGAATTTGACCAACCAATATGAAAATTAGAAATGGCCGCTAATTGTACCCTAATTGCAGCAGAAGCGGCCCTGGAGTGAAACAGTTGTGCCAGGAATTCCAGAATTTCATGGAGTGGGACTGAGAAGGGATCCACATTCCTAGACTCCACCCAACAAGAAAAACGTTTCCATTTGCTAGCATAAGTTTTTCTCGTTGTAGACTTGTGAGAGGAGATGATAATCTCACGTACTGCTGGGGAAATGCTGGAAAGCCTGGCTAAGGTTGGAAGTGGAGTAACCAAGTTGTGAGCTGGAGAGTTTGGAGGGATTGATGCAACCCGCCTGATTGATGAATCAGGAGATCTGGAATTAGGTCCAGAGTCCAGGGTTGATCGAGAAGGTAGTGGTGCAGGAACGGGAAACATATCTGTCGAGGCCAGTAGGGGGCAACGAGGATCATTTTGCAACCCAATGATTTTGCTTTCTGTATGAGTTTCAGTATCAGGGGAAATGGAGGAAAAGCATAAAGAAGTCCCTGAGGCCAATTGTGGCGTCTCTGGGTATGTGACCTGGAAGCGGAAGAAGGGAGAAGTAGTTGCTGCATTTGCTGTTGAAGGGGGTAGCAAAAAGATCGCAGCAAGGCTGTCCCCATTTGCAGAAAATAAGATACGCAACTTCCTGATTCAGAGACCACTCGTGAGGCATGAGGATAGCTCTGCTGAGCCTATCCGCTATGATGCTGGATCTCCCAGGGATGTGCGTCACGATCAGAAAACGTTGGGAGGAAATCGCCCACTGCCAAAGTCTGAGTGCTTCTCAACACAGGGGGTAGGATCTGGTTCCGCCCTGCTTGTTGATGAACCACACCACTGTCATGTTGTCTGTTTGAACTGCAATGGTCCCGGAAGGAAGAGAGTCTTGAAGAGCTTGCAATGCTAGGAGCACGGCTCTCATTTCTAGGACATTTATATGCAAATGGTACTCATGAGGTTGCCAAGTGCCTTGGACTGTCCTGCCCAGATAATGTCCCCCCCCCCCACCCTATCAGGGAGGCATCTGTCGTCACTGTGGCTACCGGAGGGGGTTGTATGAAAGGTCTTCCCTGAGTAACTAATGGAGAGACCATCCACCAAGAAAGGTGTGTCTTCTGCATGCCTCCGTGATAAGGATCATTTGAGACATGGGTAGGTCTTGGAAGGACCACTGTGTGAAAAGAAGCCACTGAAGAATTCTCATGTGGAAGCGCGCTAGTGGGATTAGAAGAATGGCCGCTGCCATGGAGCCCAGAGTTTGAAGGACATACCTGACTTGGATCCTTTTGCTCTGCATTAGAATTTGCACTTGTTGGCGAATTGTGGACACTCTTTCTAGTGGTAACCTTGTGAACATATCCCTTGTGTTTAAGTCTGCTCCTATGTAAGTGATAGATTGACAGGGCAACAAGGCAGATTTTTCAAAATTTATTGTAATACCTAGCTGGTTGCAGGATGTGATTGTATAATCCCGCACTTGTAGGAGTTGATGCCTGGTGGTAGCAGTAAGGAGCCAGTCGTCTAGATATGGAAAGACCTGGAATCCTTAACGTCTCAGGTGAGCCGTGACCACTGCCATACACTTGGTGGACACCCTGGGGGCTGTGGTGAGACCAAAGGGCAGAGCTCTGAACTGGTAATGACTGGCCCCCACCCAAAAGCGAAGAAATCTTCTGGAGCGTCTGTCCATCTTGATATGGTAGTACGCGTCCTGAAGATCTGTCGAGCACATCCAATTGTCCTGAGCCAGAAAGGGTAGAATGGACTGTAGTGTGACCATCTGAAACTTTGTTCTTTGTACACACTTTAGTCTGCTGAGATCCAGAATCGGTCTCCAGTCCCCTGTCTTTTTTAGTACCAAAAAGAACCTTGAGTAAGTTCCGGATCCGTGCTGGTCTGCGGGGACTTCCTGGATGGCTCTTTTTTCTAGCAGTTTTGAAACTTCTACTACTGCTTGCTCCTTCAGATTGGGTGGCACATCTGGAAGGATTTTCTTTGACTGTAAGGGGGGTTGATGGAAGGGAATTTTGTAACCTCCGGATATAATGGACCGTACCCATCTGTCTTTTGTTAAATTTAGCCAGGCTTTTGGGTACAGTGAAAGTCTTCCCCTGACTGCCTCCAGAGGTGAGCAGCCGGGCAACCCTTCAGGGATGCTGGAAGGGCTTATCAGAGAAAGATTCTCTGTTGCCCTGGTTCTGCGGACCACCTCTGCCATGAGGGTGGCATCTACTATTATTGCTTCCCCCTCTGTCTCTGGAGGAAAAATCACTATGTGTGTCAGGCAAGGCTCCCTGAGATTTACGGAACCACATTTTCCCACTCTTCTGACCCTTGGGGTAAGGTCTAGAGGGAGTAGAAAAATGGACTCCCATGGCAGAGAGAGTCTTGCCTTCTTGCTCACACCTAGTCAACGTGTCTTTCATCTGTGGCCCAAAGAGAAAGGAGCCATCAAAGGGGGTATTGGTGACGGACGCTTGAAATGGTTCCACAAAGTGACACAGCCGCATCCACATTCCTCCTAAGAGCTACACCCGTGCCCACAGTTCTACTTGCTCCATCGGCTGCATAGGAAATGAGCCTCATGATGGAGTTAACTATAGAATTAAGTGTCACTAGCTGGGAAGCTACTTTGGCTTGTGCTCCCTCAGCTGTAGGGTATCTCCAAGCTCTTTAAGGAGATCCCTTTGAAGTCAAGTAAAATGACATAGATAGTTCAGTGACCTCATGGAGAAGGTCTCTGAAGCAAACATTCGCTTTCAGTACCTGTCCATCGTCCTAGACTCCTTGTTAGGGGGGTGAACAGATGAAGAGGTCTCTGCTAGCTCTTTTTTGGTGGCTGCTGCTACCACCATGGCATCAACGGGCACACCCTTAGAAAGGAATTGCTTATCCTGGGGGGCTGTAATAAATTTACTAGGTCTCCTCAGAGTTGGTTCCACTGTGTCCGGAGCTGACCAAGCCTTATGAGCCATTACGGACATAAGTGGGTCGAAAGGCAGAGAAACCCAGGAGGTGGAAGGTCGGGAACCGAAAGCATCCAGGAATACAGACTCATCCTCGGTAGGGGCTAGGGGATTACAGTTCCCCCTCTGCCTAAGCATTTCCAGGATGTCCGAGAAGGAAACATCTTCAGAGGGGGATCTAGGGGACCCTTCCAATTCATCTAAGTCTGTATCAGAAGTGACAGACTCAGGGGAGTCAATGTGCTTCCTCTTGCACTTCCTCTTCCGAGGGGGGCACCTCTGAGTGATCACGGGAGGCCTTGGAAGAAGAGGAAACACCCAATGGTGTGTCCTGGAGCCCTGGTTCCCCACACTTGGGGTCTGGAGGAGGAGCAGAGGTTGGCACCGGCACTACGGGGGATGGAGCTGGTGGGGCCGGTAGTGGGGCTGATTCTGGGGACAGCACACTCCGCATGACCTCAAAGGCATCCCTGTCTCGAGGCAGAGAAAGCTCCGGTTCCAAAGAAATAAGAATCTTTCTCCGCGCTGAGGAGGATGGCTCTGAGGCCGATGTTAGAGCCGAGCTCACCTGCGCCGATGCTCCGAGAGGGAGAACGGAGTCAGACAAGGGTCCGATGCCACTCGCCCCCTCGGAGCTGACGAGGGAGCCTCGGCATCCAGATCCCTCGATGGAAGGTACCATTGAGGTAATCGGAGCTGATGTCAGTACTGAAGGGGATATGGTTATTGCAGCCGATGGTTCCACTACTCGAACCCCAACAAACTCCGGCTCCGAACTCATTGGAGTTGGAGGAGGAACATTAAGTGAAGTGGACAGAGCTGATACCTGTTGAGGAGGGCTGGACAATAATTTATCTAGTGCCTGCGACTTTAGCAACCTACTGACTACTCTCTACAGATCGTGATCCGACAGCCTAGAGGATCAAGAGGAGTGAGAGGATCAGTGGCTACGCTCACTTTGAAGTAATGGAGACCGAGGAGCCGAATGCACTGACTCTAAGGAAGGGGACCTCAGCCTCTTGTGGCACTGTGACGGCTCCAAAGCATCCGATGGAGCCGACGGGGAGGTTGTATTGGTGCCAGCCAGAACTGACTTAGAAGGTAAATCCTGCATAGGAGTCAGCTATGAGGGTGGATCCGATGGCTTAGTGGATTTTGGGGATTTCACTGGCTGTGAACTCTTTGCCGGTGAATCCTAAGGTTTTAACAGACCCCTAAGAATCAGTTTGTTCTTACGCTCCTGCAGGACTCTTGGACTAAAAGCATGGCAAATAGAACAAGAGTCCTGCAGGTGAACAGCGCCCAAACAGTAGACACAACTAGTGTGCCCATCTGTCAGAAACATTTTCTGATAGCATGAGTCACACTTCTTGAATCCAGAAACCTTAGCTTCCTTAGACATGACTGTGCCAAAAAAAGGGAAGACTAAGTAATTAAATACAGACAAGAAAAACAGTACTACACTAGACAAACACACCAGTGCTATCTATAACTATGAAGGAAATCTAAGATATAATATAATTAAATATTATATATATATATATATATATATATATATATATATATATATATATATATATATTTTTTTTTTTACAATAAGGGAAAAAAGAAGTAGGAGAGCCTTTAAGTTAAACGGCTAACCTAGGGATGGGGGAGGAGCGGAGAACTCTCTAACTTAAACGAGTTCTGTCAAAAAAAGGTAGAGACACTATAGAAAATATAACTACAACATGTATAACTAACTCTAAATAGAAAGGATACTAGAAAATTTAAATTCTAAGGAAAGTTTACACAAAAAGTTAAATATATGAGCCTGAGCCAGAAAAACGACACCCTCGCAGCTGAAGCGACAAACGAGATCTGGGTAGCTATCGCTAGGCATTATGGGATAAGTGGTAGCCTCAAGCCAGTAAACAGCTCTCGAGCTATTGAAGATGGCCGAGTTGGAGCCGAGGATCGGCTCCAATCCCAAACAGCAAGAATGAAGGCGAGATAGACAACTTAACATCAAGGCATCACAGGCAGTCTATCAGCATCTGGAAAGTAAGTCAGCAGATGGCACAAAAAAACTACATCAGCATAAGTTCCACAGCAGGGTTGTAATAGGGAAGAAAACAGTGTATTCAGACAGCAGTTGCAGGACCTACTAGAAGAAGCAGAGCAGCTTGAATTGGTGTTAGTAATGGGTGACTTGAATGCACATACTGGGACAGACAGAACAGGATATGAGAACTGCCTTTGTCCACATGGATTGGGCAACAGGAATAAAGAAGGAGAGGTCATTCTAGATTTCTGTCTGACAAATTAGTTGATAGAGGCCAACACATGGTTTAGAAAGAGAGATAGTCACATGATCCCATACAAGAGTGGCCAATATGCAACTCAGGTAGACTTCCTCCTAGTAAGGAAAGGGCACTGGGGTAGAACCAGAGACTGAAAAGTCATCCCCAATAAAACAGTCAGCCCTCTGCATAAACCACTGGTTGCCATAATCAGCTCCAAGCAGTGGTCAGAGATGGCTCTAAAGTTAACAGAGACCAGGCTGAAGACAGAGAAGTTGAATACAGAGAAAGCACAACAGTTCAGGGAATTACTCGGGGCTCTAGCACCGCAAGAAGAAGAAGAATCAGGTGGAGTAATTTTATTTATTTATTTATTTTAGTTAACATTTGTTTACCAGGAAAGTCTGACTTGGAACGAGTTGAAGAAGAATGGCAGCACCTCAATACAGCATGTGTGAGAACTACAGAACAGATATGCAGTCAAGCCAGGTATGGAGTAAGGTACATAAGGAAAGCTGGTGGTGGAATGGAGAAGTCCAGGATGTCATCCACAGAAAAAAAGGAGTGCAGGAAATAGTGGACAATAGAAAAAACAGACCAGGCTGTTATTCTAAAAGTGTATTAGTTCTGGTTTAAGTACCTGGGCTTCAGGCCAGTCATTTTACATTAAGAACGTATGTGGTCTGCACTCTTGTGGGAGGAGAGGCTGGACTCTGCCTTTCTGAGCTGGGAATTTCTGGTTAGAGGCTTATAGTGCCTGCATATTTGAACTGTTTCTTACTGAAATTGGTGTGACTTGTTTGCTGTCGCATAAACTAGATTCAGGCCTGCTGAATCTAGCTTTGTTTGTATAACTTGAGCACTAATCCAGCCCTTCTTTTTTGGAGAAGGTTCAACTGCACCCCAGTGGCAGGAGTGTGCAGTTAGAACTTATCTGATTGAAGACTACAGGAACAGGGCTCAGTTTTGAGATTTTTTTACTGGTTAATTGAGTAATTTGTTTAAAAGCCTTTTCTGATAGCTAGTAGTCATCTAAAGCTGTTTTAGGTGTATTTTTTTACTGTTTGTAGTCGTTTAAAGCTGTTTTAAGTGTATTTTTTACTGTTTCTGCCTTACCTTTTCAAAAAAATGTCCTTGTTTCCCACCTTTCTAAGCTAGTATAGTCCAGTTTTCAGGCTAGTGCTGCATTCAGGGCTATTACAATTTTCTGAGTTGCCCATACCTTACTTGGGTAGAGGGAGGTTTCTCTGTTCACCTGTGAGTTACGGAGCTTTGTGCAGCCATCTGTCCCTGGAGGAGTGGTTCCAGCCGAGAAGGTAGTAGTTTGTGGGCCATTTTGGGCTAATTTCTATCTCTTTCATTTCCCTGCTGTAAAAAACGCATTTTCACAGTTTTGCACGTCCGGACAGCGCCGGTTAGCTAGGGCTAAATTTATCCCAGCTCCACCAAGTCTCCTCTTCAGTTTTTCCCTTGAAAGTAGTCTAACTCTCAACCTAAGCACTTAAAAGCATCCTATGGTCCAGCACTTGCTCAGACCTAATAGCAAGCACTAATATACCCCGACACTTGACTGCCCAGCAAGGCAAGGCTCATTATTCACCCCTCACTAACCAAGCGACTAAGCAGCTCACCCTACTATTCAGACATGACCAAAGGGCAATTTCAGGTATACTCTCCAGTCCAGCTGGTGAACCTGGGTATCCTGAGGTAATGTTGCAACTGCCTCATGAACACAGACAACCCTCTCCTCCTACCACAAAACATTAACATATGCAAGAGATGCAATTATATAATGAAATTGGAGGCTAAGCTCTCTCCACCCAAGACTCGAACAGGCAATCATGAAGAGAAGGTTAACACTTGCACCACACCTCCTGCCTTACATAGACATACTAAACGAACACTGGCAAAAAATACACATAAATACACAAAATTATACTTGGAGGCTCTAAATAAAAACCTGCAAAAGCATCACAGACCTCCAAAGCAGACACCCAAAAAACCTGCACCTCCTGTCACAAACCAGACAACACATAAAACACAAAATCAGTGTGCCGCACAATCACAGCCCTTAAGGCGAAATAACATACCTAACACACCAGTAATAGGCGACTCTATAGTCAGGCACACTGACGTCCCACTCACTAGGCTAGACAAGGAGAAGGTTACTGTTAGCTGCCTGTCGGGAGCCAGAATCCACCACATAACACAAGCACTCAGGTCACTCCAGAACAAGTACAAATATGACTCTGTCATTGTTCATGTTGGTGTGAATGACCTGAGACGTACCTCCCTGGACGACATGAAAAGAGACATGGAAGAGCTCTATGATCATGTAGCCCAGGTGGGTATGGCCCTGACCCTGAGTAGCATCCTGCCCTCACCAAGAATGATACCACAGTATAAAGAAAAAATGATCAATTTCAACAACTGGCTAAGATTCTGGTGTAATTCAAAGGGGATCCAGTGTCTGTTAGCTTGGGACGATGTGCTCGACAGGCCTCGTTGCTTCGCAAGAGACGGCTTGCACCTGTCACCCCTAGGCTTTTGAACACTGGCCAAGGCTCTTGCTGCCCCCATAGTGCCTTTTTTAGGCGAGGCTCAAAAGTCAAACCCACCTCCGTAAACAGCACAAATAAAAAAATGAGGCCTATGCTACTCAACGCCAGGAGTTTAAATCTCAAAATGCATGCATTCGAAGCACTCCTCAGTATGGAGAACGTCGACATCTGTGCAGTAACTGAAACCTGGTTCAATGCTCCACAGAGCACCCCAGCACTACCGGACTACAACTCATACCACGCATTTCAGCCAAAGAACATGTACCGAAACACAAAAGGAGGGGGTGTATCCATATTCATCAAAGATACCTACACCTCCAGGTTAGCGGCGCAGCATTATACCTTCAAGATCATCCATGTGCAACTAACATCAGGCAAATCTGCAATGCAAATTGTGGCCTGCTACAGATCACCCTCCATGACTCAGGACCACCACTCCGCCTTTCTGGAGACATTGGAAAACATGAAGGTCCTACCAAACACCCTGATATTGGGCAATTTCAATTACCCTACTGTTAACTGGGAAAACTACTCAAGTACAAACTCCCAGGTCCAGCGCTTCCTGGAATTTATCAACTCAAATGTCCTGGATCAGCTGGTAAACTCCCCTACCAGAGGTGGAAACATATTGGACCTGGTCATCACCAACATGGGCGACAGGTGTTCCACACCAGAGGTCAACCTGTCACTGGTTAGATCAGACCATAAACTAATCACTCTGGATGTCCACACCATACCACCACCTCCAACCAAGGAAACCACAGTGAAAAACTTTTCTATAGCAAACTTCACCTTACTTAAGACAGAGGTGGTAAGTTTCACAGCCCCCACGCTAAAGGATAACAGTGTCCAAGATGCAGGAACCTTTACAAATGCACTCTATGAGCACCTACAAGGATACATGGATCATGCTATCCCTAGCAAAACCAAGACTCACTTCCCTAAGAGAAGGAAACCAGTCCGGTGGACCCCTGCCATAAACAGGCTATACAATAAAAGGAGGAAACTAGTTCAGAAAAAAAGCAAATCCCAAGAAGGAAAGACATCCCTGATCAGTATCAGTAAGAAACTAAGGTCCCTCATAAAATCCTCCAAGGCTAACTTCGAAAGAAAAATAGCCAAGGATTCGAAAGATAACCACAAAGCCTTCTTTAGCTATGTCAAGAATATAAGTGGCAACTCACAGATATGCTCTGAGCTAGTGCAAAATAGCACAAAATATACTAAACCCACTGATATTGCCAACGGCAGATAGATTCAGTGCAAACTTCACCCCCCTCTCACCCCCAAAAGGGCCCATAACAATACCGAAAAAGTGTAGTGTCCCAGAAATCACAGACGCACAGGTGAAAACAGCCCTTTCAAAAGCCAAAAGTACAGCGTCAAAGGGGCCAGATGGTGTCCCAGGCTGCATCTTGCATGAACTACAGAATGAACTAACCTCCCACCTAAACACACTGTTCATCCTCAGCCTCTCCACAGGCTACGTGCCCATAGAATGGCACACAGGAACGGTTATTCTGCTCCACAAAGGAGGGGTCACAACTGACCCTGGTAACTATCGCCCCATAAGCCTGACTAGCCTGGTCTGCAAGGCTATAGAGCGCATCATCATGGAACTCATTAGCAAAGACATTGGGAACCTCCAAACACTTGACCCGACCCAGTTCGGCTTTGTTAAGGGCAGATCATGCCTACTAAACCTGGTTGACTTCTTAGTGACAGTCACCAAGGCCATAGATGAGGGGAAGGTAGTTCACACAGCCTACCTTGACCTCGCCAAGGCTTTTGACATCATTCCCCACTCGGGAATTATAGAAAAACTCACCAGTCTGAATATAAACCCCTACGTCACGAGATGGGTTGCCAACTGGCTTACAGACAGAACTCACACGGTAAGAATAGCGGGCTCCAGGTCCGACTCTAAACCAGTCACAAGTGGTGTCCCAAAAGGCTCGGTCCTGGGACCCCTAATGTTTGGCATATACTTCTCAGAAGTACTGGCAAACACAGGAGGACTATGGCTATCCAAGTTCACCGATGACTGCAAACTGGGATCCATAATTGACACTCCGGCTGACACAGACATTGTCTAAAAGGGCCTTACTGAGACGGACACCTGGTATCAAAGTCATGGTCTCAAGCTAAATGCCAAAAAATGCATAGTCACCCCTTTGGAAAAAACAAAACACCCGTGAATTACCACATAGGTGGCAGCCCCCTTAATACAGAAGAGGTAATAAGAGATCTGGGGAATCAGGTAGATAGTAATCTCTCCTTTAACAATCATATTGCCAAAGTAGTTAGGAAATCTTTCTATGTAGCCCATCTAATTACTAAAGGGTACGCATCTAGAAATAAAGAGGTTATAGTGCCCCTCTACTCATCACTCATCAGACTCATCATAGAGTACAATGCCCCGTTTGGGATGTACCTCACAAGACACTTCCAACAGCTGGAAAGACCACAAAAGTACCTCACCAAGAGGATTACTGGTCTCAAATACATGTCCTATGCAGCCTGACTGGAAAAACTCCAGCTCTACTCAGTGGCATATCGCTTACTCAGAGGTGATCTCTGCCTGACATACAAAGCCATGTCCAACTCAGAATTGATGGACATGCTCCACCTAAAGAAATCCAAGTCACTGCGAGCCACTCGCTCTAGTGAGCTAAACCTCGCCACAACAATAAATAGAACATGCTGGAGGGATATATTCCTGTCACAGAGACTCCCCATGCTTTGGAACAAAATTCCTAACTACATTAGGGAGAGCCCCTCTAATAATACTCTTCAAGAGAAACCTTGACGAGTGGATGGGTAACAGAAAATACACCCCTGGGATCACTTCATTGGCTCTTCTTGACAGAGGCTCAGTTAATTAATCAATGGGGCGGCGAATGCTGAGACACTCTGGCTAGGCTTATAAATGCACTCAGGCAGATAGCCTAGTACCTACCTATGAACCTATGAACCTATGTATTTTCCGAAGGGTATGAAGTCTGAAACTCAATTGTCTGTCATTTTCTGACTTCAGCCCTCAATGATTTGCCAGTGATTTGCCAGAAAACCACAATTTTATGAGAAACAGATCAAAATATGAGGCAAAAATCTGGATATTCTACAAAAATCTATACACTTGATAGGTATGCCCGACCCCAAGTAGAAAATGGAAAAAAGGGGGTTGACGATGATGATGATGATGATAATAAGGGAGGTTGTATGTTTGGAGTATGGGATGAGACGTTTAGGGTTAGGGAGCAGGAAGGGAGTTTTAAGTTTACAGTTAAGGTTCTGTTAGAGCTATACAGTTTATAGGTTAGGGAGTTAGGAGGGCAGTATAGAAATAAAACCTCATGCTAGTGGGTGTTTGAGCACTTGCTTTTGAGCATGTAGCTGCGAGCAAGTGTAACTCGAGCAAATGTAGTAAACCTGGTCAAATGTAATTACAGCCATTTGTGTTTAGGCAGTTAGAACACAATCAACTGGCTTTGTTAATGCAAAAGGAAACCCATGGAAGCAATGGATCAGCTTGTCTATTTAGTTCAGTACTACTTTATGTCCACACCACCATGCTTCTTGCTGAACTTACCCCATGCTAAAAGAAAATACAGTGTTGCATTCATTCATGTCATGTGCTCATAAAGAAAAAATGTTGTATTAAAAACTTTTTTCCTTCTCAGCTCACTGTAAAAGCAAGTGAATGTTGTTTACTTCACTCCTGGTTCTAGATAATATTTTGGATCACAGCAATGCAGGACCACTTCACACTAAGCATTCTGAAATTGGAATCTTTAGTGAGTATTTCACCTAGGGTGGCCAAGGTGGTGCAACAGTTAGCGTTGTTGCCTTATAGCAAGAGGTTCTCCAGTTCAATCCTCGGGTGGGGTGCCTTCTGTGTGGAGTCTGCATGTCCTCCCTGTGGTCGTGTGGGTTTCCTCCTAGTGCTCCAGTTTCCTATCACATCCCAAAGACATGCTGTAGGTGGATTGGTGGTGATAGGTGGACTCTAAATTAGCCCTAGGTGTGTGTGTGTGCAGGTTGGGCACCAAACTGGCAACTCAACACTATAAAAACTCCACTGCCAATCATGAGCAAAAAGGTGATCTGCTGTGGTGACCCCTAACCAGGAAAAGTCGAAAGAAGAAGTGAGTATTTCACCTTCAGAACTGCTATTTTTTTCTGAAGAACTGTTACTCTGTTACAGAAGTGTTAAGTTAATATTTTAGAAAGCTACAACTATAATGCCTTGTCATATCAGTATTAGATACTTATACATCTTGAGTTCCTTGAATCAATACAACGCAGTCTGCAAAAATGACTGTCAACAGCTTAAATTACTTAGAATTATAAAAAAAAATCTTACTACATGCCAGAGGTCCCAGTCTCTCACTTTACCCTGCAAAAATAAATGTATCTTTGCAAAGATAACTATACCTTGAGACTAACATAATTATCCACAGCTGCAGCTTTTTTCAAAATAGGTGTATTTGATTAGGATGAGTGTAGTATTTTCTGAAACTCAGTCGAACTGACTTTTGAAAGTACTATTCTCAGAAAACATTGTTCAAAATTGTGCAGTCCCCAAAACAGATCCGATAAGGAAGTATAATCTACCTTGAGGTAGTGCAACCTTAGAGTAGGTTGCATTTATCTGAGAGTCTGCATCCATCCTTCAAGTCAGAGGCATCTTCCATGTGCTTTAGATTTATCTTGGAATGCACACAATCAGAAAAAAATCAGGATAACAGTAGCTCACTCTCTACAAACAGCCATTAAAGCAGTAAATCACAGCATGTGGGCTTACTTGTTCCTCAAGCTGACATATTTACACACTTTATATTTATTTTATCTATTTGGCAACCAGGTAAGGCACTGTCCAAAGTGTCCTTTTTGAGGGGGACACCCAGGAGCACTGACTGGTTAAGTGACTTCCTCAGAGTCACATGGAGGTTGAATGAATTAAACCTTGTACCCTTCACTACAGGAAAAAAATATTTTAACTGGTCACAGCCTTAATCCTCTGTGCTGTCAGATAGTTTGTTCCATAACTATACATGTCCCATGGTACTGGCCAGTACAGTAGTCAAACATACATTTTTAATGTGATAAACTATATCCCTACACATGAATAAGTGCCTTTTCATACCTTACACCTCATTTTCCCTTCTTCACTCACTTACTAACTTCAATCAATTTCTCTCCTTTGACTTTCCATCTAAACAAACCACAACCCTGTTTCTTTCTCTCATTTCATTTTGTAATTCCTGTCTGCATAATATTAATGTATCTTTAATTTATCTAAACTGGTTAAAATGTGTTTAAATGTTAAATCACTGTCATATAAGTTGTATCTATTTTAATCAATGCTGTTACATTATGACTAATTTGGCATAATTATATAACTGCAGATGTTTTTGTATTAAATTTGAAGACTGTAAAATTGTTCTTAAAATGTTTTTGTAATACTCTGGAGCTTTACTCCCTGAGCCGCCACTGAAAATGGACACCTACGCAGCTGGACTTTCCTAGTAATCAAATGTCAATAAATCAGTGCCTTAAGGGTGAAGTCTTCCCCATCTAATTTTAACAAATGTTCTTGTAATAGCCAAACTTCATCAAAATATTTTTCATTTTCTGTCGTTATTGTCCCTTATGGCTAGCCACAACTTTCAGTCTTGTGAGCACTATCAAAAATATAATTTAGCCTGTAAAGGTTAGGACACTTAAGGCAATAAAGAGCTGAAGAATGAAAACTAAATTTCACGAAGCAGAAATATTTTTTTCTAAATCTCGTCATGTGGAAGGGGAAGTTTCATAAAAAACACTTTGAACTAAATATAATGAACATGTCTAAATACTCAAGAGAAAATCTGCTGGAACATGAATAGGCAATAGCCAAGCCCTCACTATAACCCTAAGGAAGGGTGGTGGAGAGGTCAGGCAGGGAAGGATGGCAGTAAACATCCTAGAGGAAGGGAGGTTGTTCAGTTTGCTACATTTGTGCCACCAACATGAGTGCAGGTATACCACTGACAAAAACGAGTCTAGTGAGTCCATGCTGTACAGCGGTGCATCACTTAGGCAGGGAGATGGTGTGTGTGGCAACATGCATGCATTCCCTGTGAGCAACAACTGTGGAACTCTCACACGCTGATGGGAGGGTATCAGCCACGGGAAAAAAGAGTCCACACAAGCAGAAGACTGGCTTGTTCCCTTGCACCTGACTCTCATCTCCACTGGGGATCAAATACTGACTAGGCTCTCTTCCCAGTAAGAGAATAAATGGATGGTAGGTCTGTCATTCTGTCCATGGAGTGAAATAGACTGGCTTCAGCCATGTAGACAAAACAAATGGGTCTATAGTGTGGAGATGGGGGTACTGGAAAAATTGTGTGGACTGGAAAAAATATAAAAAGGCAATGTCTGAAAAAAAGCTGAACCCCTGATGTTCTCTTCAAGCTTTGCTAACAATTCACCTTGCAAAGCTTTCACATCAGGTACTTCACAGCTGGTTAACAAGTGATTACTCACCTGGCTCAGGTTGAGCTTTAACAAAATCAGAAGCAAGTACACCAATTAGAGCTGCCAGTAAGGAACTACTAGCCATTGTTCCCTGCACTACAGAGCTGTTTGTATCTTAATAAGAACCAGAATGCAACTGTGTAAGCAGCCATGCAGTCTTCTCCAGTCAAACATATGCAGATTCTGTGCAGTATATTTAATTGTTTTGTTTCCTAAACACAATTCCTACTTTTGACAGCCAAGCTTTTGGATCAGAATACTTTAAAATAGCTCAGAAAGCACTGTTGGCTGAAACTCAATCAGCCATGCCACCTTCTTTATGAGTGCAGTCTTCACACAGCTATCAGATATCAAACAATAGTTTTGTATGACCAAAGGTTTCACTGGTACCTGCAGTGGTAACAGGGAATTTTGAAAAAAAAAAAAAACAAGGAAAGGACCTTGTCCCATTACTTCCTTTGGAAAATCAGAGGAGGAGTTTTATAAAAGTGACATGTCATCCTTAAATCCTTAGGAATCCAATCATAGGTACATAGTATCATAGGTAAGAAATAAGCTAGCTGCCCTTGCAGGACATTTTAAGCATAGCCAATTTCCCTTTTGTGCTCTAAATAACCTATTGCATTTGGTTGTAGATGGGCTTTACTTATCCCATGGTCATGTTTAGGAGCTGCAATTGTCCATTAGTAGTACAGGGAGCAATACTGGGGTACATTTTCTGTTTCCCACCCATAGATCTATGTTGCTTTTGAAAATGTACAGTGATACACTTTGTTTTACATGGATGGGGAGTCTGTTCCACAACAGTGGCATCCTCTGGATAATATACCTGTCCCTCCAAACCATTCTGTTGATGTTGCATAAGAGGTTTAGATCCCTAGACCAAGTATTTCCTGATGCCATTTGACTTTTTGATGTGCAGTAAATCCATCAGTAATGGGTTGGAGGATGCCTTGTATGCTAGACACAAATTACCTCTTGGAAGTCTGTAGGGTACCTAGTATACTGACAGGGCTTTGAGTCATTCCATGTAGGACATGTTGTTCAGGTCTTTTATCCTTTTAGTAAGGTATCTCTGTGGGTGTTTCAGTTGTTGAATGTGTCTGGACAGATATATGCCAAAGGGGGCATTACATTCAAAGACTGGCCTAATGAGGGCTGAGTAAGGGGGGCAATGACATCCCCAGATCTAGACACAATCCCTTTGTTCATAAGCTGTGCAATACAGAAGGGCTTTCTTACAACACCAGACACATGCTAGGCAAATGTTAGGTCACTGTCCACATAAGTTTCCTAAATCCTGAACAACTGGGTCAACTCTTAAGAGGCATATTGTCAATAGGGAAGTTCCCCGGGGTAGATGACTTCCCAAAGGATACAATAACGCATTAGTTTTCAGACCATGATTCTGACACCAGTTATTTATTTGAAACAAACCTTCACGCAGGATGGCTAAGTCATTTGGGGATTCAATGACTGCTCCTAGCCTGTAGCCATCTGCAACTTAGTCAGCCAGAGCCCTTTGGTATTGGCTTTTACTTCAGAAAAGTACTGCCAAAGAACTGAAGTCCCAGCACAGAATGGGGGGAATCCACTGGTGACTCTTCTGTTTATGGAGGTAAGTTTCCCTATTTTGATTATCTGCATTCTATCTATGAGCCAGAGGGCAACCCAATGGGTGACATCAGTGTTTATTCCAGTTTATTTAGCTTTTTACTATGCCTGAGAGGGGAATTGCGTCAAAAGATTTGGCCAGGTTGAGGTATGCGGTGTGTACCATCTTGCCTTCATTCATTGCTTTGGTGACCTTTTCAAAAAAATCCACCAGGTTCAGTAAGCATGACCTGCACTTGACAAATCCAAACTGAGACAGGTCCAGGGTTTGGAGGTTCCCTATGTCCTGAATGATTAATTCTGTGATAAGCCTTTCCATGGCTTAGCATATGAGGCTGGTCAGACTTATGGTTCTGCAATTGCCTGGGTCTGTGTAAGATCCTCCCTTATGCAGGGGAATGACTGTAGCTGTTACACATTCATTTGGTACAAAGCCTGTATGGAGGCTGAGCATGAACAGTGTTGTTAGGGGTGTGGCTACATCATACCTCATGCTATTTAAGATGCATCCAAGGATATTATCAGGACCTATCGATGTAGTATTTTTAACTTTTGATAGCAATTTTAGGGCTTGGTCTTTTGTGAAAGCTGGAGGTGAATCAGTTTCAGGTGTATCTTAAGGGACAGATGAAAGGGAGAGATGGGTAAAGTTAGAGCTAAATTTATTGGCTAGTACGTTTGCAAGGTCTTCAGCCTTAATACTGGTAACAGTGCTCACAATCAGCTCAGTGCATTGCTGCATTGTGCCTTTGAGATAAGGAACATAACTAAAAAATGCCTTGTGATTGGCTTGGGTAGCTATTTCAGTCAACAGACTTGGCTTTGGTGGATTTTATTACATTGTTTATTTATTTCAGAGACAAGGGCTCTAACATTTTGGGAATTACTCTTCTAACCTTTGGTCAAAGTTATTATCCTTTTATTATAAAGCTTGTTTCCTGGGGTTTGCCCTGCACTTGTTCCTACAGGGTACAACTGCATCTATGCAGCTCTATACATGATGATAGTGTTGTAGTGTACATTTCTGCGTATTCAGTGGAGTTAGCTGGGTTTTGTGAGGATCTGAAGCTTGCCCATCAATCACACAATTCAATCACAGTGAATTAAAAACCTAATCCACGTGGACCATTCCCCCAGAATACTTTATCTATGAGCAAACAGTACATTTTAATGGGAGATGTTTTAAGGTTTACTTCGGCTCATTCACACTAAGATGTTGTCCTGTTCGATTCTCAGCTAGAGAGTCTTCTGTGTGGAGACATGCGTGAATGGGCGTACCTTCATTGAAGGCTGTGCATCAGAGGTGGCAACTCGGCACGTAAAAATCTACTGCCAATCATTAGCGGACCAGAGTTCCGCTGTGGCGACCCCTAACCGGGAAAAGCTGAAAAACACAACAACAACAACTTCGGCTCATTCTCTCCTCTATGAAAATTTACTATGAGTTAATATGGTTGCAATAAGTCAGCTATATCCCCATTGTTGAAAACTTCCTGGGACATCTCAGATTACACATCAAAGCAACAAGAATCTCATTTCCTATCTTTCAAGAAAACATTCAGGCTAGAAAGGGCGCTGAAGTAAAAGCCAGAATTGAGAAGTAATCTTAAAGCTGAGCAGGACACAGTATCCTTAAATCCAAAGCAACAGCATGAAAAAAACACTTTAACAACTCTTCAGAATTACAAAGACTTCATGGCATTTGACAGATATGGCAAGGAGGATGGCCACTTCTTTTAAAATGTTGGTTAGAACCATTAATTATATGGATCATTTGGTCTAATGCCAAACAGACAATCATTCACTCTGTACCAGAAGGGAACAGAACCAGTATCCACACTAGTAAGATACTTACATACATAATTAAATGTGCCCATATGTCATGACATGCAGCCATACCGGCAGCCATAATGACAGTTACTATTCATAGATACACATCTTTAAGAATCGAAACCTCTCCAAAATATAGATGTGACTATTTCTTCTGGTACCCACTTTGGAATATCACTTAAAAATATTTTTTCAAACTAGGAAAACTGGAAAGATGAGGACAGCTGTCAAAGCACTGTTGTTTGAACCCACCCTTCAGTGTAGGAAGAATTTTCTTATTATTCAAAAAAAAAAAAACATTTACCATAAGCACGAAAACTAAAGTTCCAGACAGCAACTTTACCAAACAAATGATCTTCTACTTCCTTCTATAAATGGCTCCAGCAGCAAAGAAGATCTTCATGATAACTGGTCAAATTATTTTCCACTCTGCACCTCTCTTCCTTTCTCTCCTTGATGGGGGGTTGGCATAACGGTTAAGTTGTTTACCTGACAGATAAGAGGTACAAAGCTTGCTTCTCAGAAAGGGAAATTGGATAGACTTAAAATGGCCCATTGGGGTACTTAGCTTAGTACTTGGAACCTATGAAATATTTAAGTCTGGCAGATGGCACAACAAAATAAGAGTATGAGCTAGTAATAAGTGTTGGAAGTTGGCATAATGGTTAAGGTGTTTACCTTACAAACACAAGGTGCAAGGTTTGATTGTCACATAGGGTAAGTGACTAGATTTAAAGTGGCTGACAAGCGCAGTTAGCATAGTATTAATCTATGAACCTATGGAACCAAATTCCAATACCATCTACAATTTTGATATACTACTACTATGACAGCAATACAGGTTCCATAGCTCGTTTCGAAAAGTTATGTGACAGAATTTTCCAGTATCACACTCTATATCAGCTTCCACAAATATTGTCACAACAGTTGCTCAATGCCCTGTACTTGGTACTTCAGTTCTTACAAAATGAGCCAATACAGTGGATCCCATTCCACAAAGAGGTGAAGGTTTCTGTTCCAGACATTATGATCCTAAAAGAGTAAAAACAGATCTTAGCCAGCACTGAGGTGTAGAGGGAAAAAGCCCTGATTATGTCCCAGGTGACACTAGAATAAATAATTGCTCTGGAGCTTGACATCACTGGCAAGGAAAATGGCAAACCTATTCTAAGGTGGAGTGCAGATCCACACACACACACACACACACACACACACACACACACACACACACACACACACACTAGCACTCAGAAAAGGAGTGATAATTCAAAGGAGGCACCCTGCAGACAGGTGCTAGGCTCACTAAGCTACCAATGGATGGTAGTCTTCATAACAGGGGTGTAGAAACATGGGGTGGGGTTATGTGATCCACACTCTTATTACTAGGATTTTAGTAGAGGCAGAAAGCACTCTCATGGTTGCCTGAATGACAATCTCATGGACTGCTATCACCTCAGCTATGGGTGAACTTTCTAGAGTATAGGAATAAATGAGACATGTCTGACCGATGGCAGGCTTGACAGTTGGCAGGCTCGGTGGCAAAAATCACCTAGAAAAAAAGAGAGAGATCCAGAGACCTCTTGTTGCTCGCTCTCTTTCTCTCTTCAACAAGGTTTATTACTACAAAACAATTCTAAAACACTCTTGATTATTCTAGAGCAAAAATTCTTTCTTGGAAATGGAGAATGCACACCTTAAATTTTCTATGAGGGCATCTCACAGATGGTATCTGCATTATTATGCATTCAGTTTTCTCTTCCAGTCTGCAATTCTGCCATTTGGATTATCCACTGCCAAGAAACTGTTTACAACGTGCTGACCACCAGTATTTGTTATATCTGACTTAATATCTATAAACATTTTCCATCATATGGATGTCTGCCTGGCAATGGTAATGGCCCCACAATAGACATTCTGTTTTAACACCTTCCCCTGGTAATAGACTTCTTCAGCAAATGGATCATAACTCTGAATCAAAACAAATCTAACCTCTCTTACTCAGAAAACAATCAATTTAAGGATGATGGACTCATGCCTGTCAAACGTCTTCCTTCTTCACAATGAAGCCAAAAAATATCCACCTTTATGATGCGCATATGTTCTCCACTTGTGGCAGCAGTAAGACAGTTCCTCAGGGCTCTTGGTTACACATCATCAAGCAACCAAATGGTTCCATATAAGAAGATTTAAATGGCTGCTCAAATACTAGAAACGCAGTCTACATATTCATAGATCTTATCATTTCCTCTGTCAGACTAGAATCCACACAGTCTGTTCACATTAATGGCTGTCCTACCTGGAACTCATCACCAGTTTCTAAAAATGCTCACCCCCCCACACCACCTTAGCAATGGGTGCTAACTCTAACCCGAATACTGCCCTTCCCCCAACCCTAACCCTACACCTTAATGTCATTAAAACCTTCCCGTACCACTGCCGCTACACAAGACAAATTCAGACTTACAAACATTCACAAACACACACAAACAACACTACGTCTCTCCCCTAACCTAATCCTTACCATTATCCTAAAATACACAAACTCACACACAAGCACACAGCTCTCATCCTTCACTCATCCCCGGCCCTAACCCTAACTCACATACACAAATGCTTTCACCCCCTCAACCCCACTTATCTGTATCGGCATTCCATACCACTGACACATCCGCTGTTTGCCCATTTTGTCATCCATACCATCAACATTAAATCACACTTGTACATTTGTCATATAAACGTACATTCGGTCAAATGGAGGGGAACCATATGTGTGCATATGTATGTATATACATATATATATATATATATATATATATATATATATACATGTACATATCTATGCACACGCATATGGGTCTGCTTCAGAATGTCGAAACCTGAGATAATCGAAGACCACATCATCAAGATGAAATAAATGAAAACCTAGTTCATTGACAGACTGGATCAACAATGATCTTCCCAGGGTAAGTAATCACTCAACAACACACAAAACCTAAACCGCACCATTCTAAACCCATCGAGGTGGGGGGTCATGCCCCACCACACCCCCCAATGTGGAGGCACCCCCCTAACTTAATATACCAACTCCGAGATTGCACTACAGTTGGGAAAAGGGCAAAGCTTACCTTCATGGCCAACAGGTTACTTACCCTGTGAAGATCTTCACTGATCCGTTATGTTGATGAACTGAGTTTTTGTTTATTTCATCTCAATGATAAATATATACATACACATATATAAATATAAACCGTATATATATATATATATATATATATATATATATATATATATATATGTTTGGACAGGTACATACTGAAGGCTGGAATGATCACATCTCTGGCCTAGGCAATATTCAGAGCACAAAGTTTACAGTCATTTGCAAACTTGGTTGACAATAAACCCTTAACATTAGCTTTGATTTCCAAGGAATGACTCAAGGACTGAATCCTTAAGGAGGTAGACTCACCTACCCTAATTTTCCGAGTTCTACTTATAAGCCAGTTTACTATCTAATAAGTTACACTCGGATTAACATTTAGCTGTGAGAGTTTATCAACACTACTTGATCCACATCCATTGATTCAGTAACCTCTTCAAAGAAGTCAATGAGGTTAAGCAGACATGATCTATTATTTACAAAACCAGACTGGCTTGGGTCAAGAGTCTGTGGGTTATTTATGTCCTTCTTTAATAATTCTATTTATTTCTGTCTTAGAGGTAGGCTGGTCAGACATACATAACTATAATTAGCAAGGTCCACTGACATCCCACATTTGTGCAGGGGATGACTGTTGGCTGTCTTCCATTCAAATGGCACAAAACCTGTTCACAGGCTGAAACTGAATAGTCTCTGTAGGAGAGCTGACAAGTCCTGTTTCAGGTTGGGCAGTAGGGAGCCTGTTATATTAAGCAATGTTGAACTTGGAAAATGTTTGAAGCATACTCTTAGGAGATTTGGGGTCTTTCTAATTGCTGCAGGTGTCGGGTAAGGTACATCCCAAAAGGGGCATTGTATTCTATGATGGGCCTGATGAGTGATGAATAAAGGGGCACGATTACCTCTCTTGATCGAGATGTGAAACCCTTCGTGATGAGGTGGGCTATGTAGAAGGTCTTTCTAACCACTTTGGCAATGTGGTTTTCAAAGGAGAGATTGCTATCAACTTGGGTCCCCAGGTCCCTAATAACTTTCTCTGTACTTAATGGGTTTCCACCTATGTGGTAATTTGTGGGCACATTGTTTTTGCCAAAGGGTATGACTATACATTTTTTGGCATTTTGCTTTAAACCATGGAGCTGGCACCAGTTATCTGTCTCTGTGAGACCTTTTTGAAGGATGTTTGTGTCAGCTGGAGAGTTGATTATGGCCCAGTTTGCAGTCGCTCTGCGAACTTGGTGAGCCATAGTCCTCCCACGTTTGCCTGTACTCGGAAAAGTATATACCGAACAAGAGTGGTCCCAGGACAGAACCCTGTGGGATGCCACTTGTGACCGGTTTCAGTCTGACATGGCTCCAGCAACTCTCACTCTGTGGGTTCTGTCTTTGAGCCAGTTTATACCCATCTTGTGACATAGGGTTTATATTTAAGCTGGATAGCTTATCTATGATGCCCGAGTGGGGTATTGTGTCAAATGCCTTTGCAAGGTCCAGATAGGCTGTGTGGACTACCTTCCCTTCATCTATGGCTTTGGTGACTGTTTCAAAGAAGTCAACCAGGTTCAAAAGGCAGGATCTGCCCTTGACAAAGCCGAACTGGGTAGGATCTAGTGTCTGTAGGTCCCCAATGCCTTTGTTTATGAGCTCCATGATGATCCTCTCCATAGTCTTGCAGACTAAGCTAGTCAGGCTTATGGGGCGATAGTTTCCAGGGTCCGTAGAGGCTCCACCTTTGTGGAGTGGGGCCACTGTTGCTGTACGCCATTCTGTGGGCACATATCCTGTAGTGAGGCTGAGATTGTATAGCTGTTTTATTTGAGGGATTAGTTCCTCTTGGAGTTCATGTAGGACGCAACCTGGGATGCCATCTGGTCCCATGGAAGCAGTGTTTTTTGCTTTGGAGAGGGCAGCCTTCACCTGAGCATCTGAGATGTTTGGGAGGCAGCTCTCTGCGGGATAGATACTTGCTCTTTTGGGGGAGGGGAGAAGTTTGCACTGAACCTGTCTGCCAGGATATTGGCGATGTCTGTGGGTTCAGTGTATTTTTGTCGCTTAGAATCAACTCAGAACAAGTCTGGGAGTTGCATCCCAGGTTTCTAACATAACTGAAAAAAGCCTTATGATTGTCTTTGGTGTCCTGTGCAATTTTCCTCTCGAAGCTGGCCTTGGAGGATTTTATGAGGATTGTAATTATTTGCTAGTACTGATCAGAGATGCCTTCCCTATTAGGGATTTTGCTCTATCATGTAGTAGCTTCCTCCTTCTGTTGTACAGTTTATTTATGGCAGGGGTCCACCAGACTGGACGCCTGCCTTTGGATGATTGGGTCTTGGTTTTGTTTGGGATAGCATGATCCATGCATTCCTGGAGATGTCCGTAGAATGCATTTATATAGGGTTCTGCAGTTTGGGCCATAGTTTCCACTAGCCCTGGGGTCTTGAAGGATTCCACTTCGGTTTTGAGAAGTGAGAAGTTCGCTTTTGAGAAGTTTTTCACTGTGGTATATATATATATATATATATATATATATATATATATATATATATATATATATATATATTTTTTTTTTTTTTTTTTTTCTTCCATAGAATGAGAGGATTTCACTGAAAACTAATTGTTCTTCTTTTACACCTAAGGCCATGGCTCCTGTTTTTCCTCAGTCAGTCTATGCAACTAACTTCAATTTTCCCCAAATACGAAGATATTGTAGAACAGATTAGGATCTGCAGAAGATCTGAGAAGACAGTGTTTACTGAGCAGTGTGTGTGGTAAAGATTGCCCCTCTGTAGTCAGTATGATACCACAAAGAGAGACATGGCTTTGAGATGATCATTGTAGATTTTATGATGTTGGCCCTTGATTTTCTTGCAGAGAAAGTGCTGTGGTCAATCAAGCTAAGTGTTTGGACAGGTACATACTGAAGGGGGCATTATACACAATAACTGGCTTAACAAGTGCCATACACAGTGGAATGACCACATCTCTGGCCTAGGCGCTATTCCCTTACTAATAAGTTGCTCAAGAAATGAGCTGGAGAGCACAAAGTTTACAGTCATTTGCAAACTTGGTTGACAATAAACCCTTAACATTAGCTTTGATTTCCAAGGAATGACTCAAGGACTGAACCCTTAAGGAGGTAGACTCACCTACCCTAATGTCCCGAGTTCTATTTATGAGCCAGTTTACTATCTAATAAGTTACACTCGGATTAACATTTAGCTATGAGAGTTTATCAACACTACTTGAGTGTGGGTTAGTATCAAATGTCTTTGTGAGGTCTAGATATGTGGTGAGTATCAATTTTTCCACATCCATTGATTCAGTAACCTCTTCAAAGAAGTCAATGAGGTTAAGCAGACATGATCTATTATTTACAAAACCAGACTGGCTTGGGTCAAGAGTCTGTGGGTTATTTATGTTCTTCTTTATTAATTCCTTAATGATCCTCTCCACAGTCTTAGAGATAGGCTGGTCAGACATACATAACTATAATTAGCAAGGTCCACTGACATCCCACATTTGTGCAGGGGATGACTGTTGGCTGTCTTCCATTCAAATGGCACAAAACCTGTTCACAGGCTGAAACTGAATAGTCTCTGTAGGAGAGCTGACAAGTCCTGTTTCAGGTTGGGCAGTAGGGAGCCTGTTATATTACCTGGCCCCACAGAAGCAATGTTCTTGAACTTGGAAAATGTTTGAAGCACTTACTCTTAGGAGATTTGAAGTGCATGACTTTCTTTAAGAGAGAAATCTATTCTACATCAGTATTAACAAATCAAGGAGTGTGTGTATAAAGGTAAAATAAATACAAAAAAGTAAGACAGTGAGTCTTTGTTCACTTATAAAAATATTTTAGTAATTCATGTCAACTGTGGCCAAGAAAGCACATGCCTAATATGTATGTAATTCTATGTTTTCATTTAATGTAATTCACGGTTTCATTCAATATAGCACCCCCCACCCCCCAGCGCCTCTGCCCCCTACAACTGGACAAAATTACTGTCTTGACTTTTTATTCCTTGTGTCACTTGAGTACCTTAGTTCTCCAAGTAAAAAGACAGACAAATGGAAAATCATGCTAATACTCCTTTAGTGGCCTATGAGTAAAAATCGTTGGGACAATGACTAGGCAGGACAATGACATACACAAACTTTTAAAATAACTCAGAGAATAATACTCCTTTCTTTCTGTCCACTACCATAATCACAGCAGAAATATTTGAATTTAAACCCCAAAACACCTGTGATGACATTAAAGTCTGTTATTGAGATATTAACCAATTAGTTGCAGTTAGTAGAGATTTTTCATAAGTACTTGTGGTTCATTTCATATTTTTAATAGCAGAAGCATGAATGAGTCAAAAATAAATCATACCAAAAATGCAACATTCCCAGAAAAACAGTCATGTGTCTATGCAAGTTTACTTCCATGTTATTAGTAACTGGAAACAGTGTTACATGGCAAACTAGAAAAAAAATATCTGTTTATGTTGTTTTTTTTTAAGAGTTTGAATGTACTGAAGGTGTGTATCCAACATGCCTTCACATATCTACTATACTTTTAAAATTATTTTTGCACTATGGCTTGTATGATATGCTACCTCAAAATTTTCATTATTTTTTGCCTCCTCATCTGTCCTAGCATATTGCTGCAGTCCATCACCAATGAAGCCATTTATGACTGATGAATTACAATCCACATTGGTACAATTTGTTAACAGACAAAGGCTTTGAGCTGACATTTGGCTTCAGGTGTGGCTGAAACTGTCACAGACCTTTTCTCTCCTAGCTGTAATACAACATCTACCAAATTCATGATTTATTTATTTCCAGTTTGTTGACCAAGACAGTCTCACTAGGTGAATGGCCCCTTTTCAGGGGAGATCAAAGGTGGTAGTCATGCTGACTATGGTAAATGTGGACAGGACACAGGGGAATTTCCCCTACTCATTCCGATATGTGCCATGGGATCGTTTACACCCACCTGGGCTACTACCAACTCATACAGATGGGGATAACAACTTGTGTGGTTACATGTATTACTTCATACTACAAAAGATGCTGTTAATGGGACAGAATAGATCTGTAACTTTTATAGGTTCACAGGTTCATACTGGATTACTACTTTATCGGCTCAAGAGCCCTTACAATCCTTGCCAGTTTTACGCAGATTTTACCCAATTTTCTATCCCTTGAGGAAAGATAACAATGGTCAGCAAGCAGGGTTTTGACTAATTTTACAAAATGTCACTGTCTATAATGGACATGGGCACTACCCCAGGAGTGAATCTGCAATTTCCCATCAATTGGCTTGAAGGTAGTCAGGGAAGGGCTCTGCTTCACATAAATAGGAAGCCTAGATACTTGGAGCAGGTAACCCTTGTACTGTTAGTTTTGTGAATATGCAACACTTTCATCAAGGCTTTGTCAGAGACTGCCTTGTAGGTCAGGCATAGATCACAGTAATTGGTAGGAAACTGAATACATTGATAGGGCTTTTAATTGGTCCACATATGACATGTTGGTTATACCCTGTATTTTCTGGTGAGTAACTTCTGAGGCACTTCAACTGCTGCAGGTGTCTGCTGAGGTACATACCAAAGAGAGCACTGTACTTAATTATTGATCTGATGAGGGTTGAGTACAGTGGTACTATGATATCATTAGATTTGGATGCCATACCTTCACTTATAAGCTGAGCCACACAGAAAGAATTCATCACCACTGTGGACACATGGTGGTCAAAGTTCAGATTACTATCTATCTGAGCACCCAGATCTCTTGCAACTGTGTCCACTCTTGGGAGGGGGGGTGCTACCAATGTTGTAATTTGCTGGTGTATTTGATTTCCCAAGGGGTATCATTATGCACTTTTTCGCATTTAGTTTGAGGCCATTGCTCTTGCACCAATCATTAGTCTGTGTCAGTCTTTTCTATAGGATATCAACATTGTTTGGGGGGTCAGTGATTGCCCCCAACTTGCAGTCATCAGCAAACTTGGTCAGGCAAAGGCCATCTACATTTGCCTTGATATCTGAGAAGTATATCTCACACAGGAGGAGGGCCCAGCACTGAGCCCTGTGATTCTCCACTGGTGACTGGCCTCTAGCCAGTTATGTATTCCCCCAATCAAATAACATGTGTCCTATCCATGAACCATCTGGCTATCCGTCTGGTTATGTAGAGGTTTATGCCCATTTTTTTGAGTTTATCTATAATACTGGAGAGAGGTCTTGTGTCAAATGCCTTTGCCAGGTCAAGCTAGGTGGTATGTACTGACTTACCCTCATCCATGGCCTTAGGAACCTTCTCAAAGAAGTCCACTACAATGAACAGGCAGGACTGGGCCTTGATAAACCCAAACTGGGTCAGGTCTAGAGTCTGGAGATTTCCTATGTCACTGTTAATCAGGTCCATGATTATCTTTTCCATATGAGGCTAGTCAGACTTATGGATCAGTCGTTTCCTATGTCCCCCTTGTGCCGAGGGATGAAAGTTGCTGTCCTCCACTCTACTGGGATAAAGCCTGTCTGAAGACTGTAGTTAAACAGATATCCAAGTGGATCTGCTAGGTCACATTTCAAGCTATATAACAGGTACCCTGTGATTCCATCAGGGCACACTGTTGCTGTGTTGCTAGCTTTGGAGAGCACAGTGATGACCTGTTCTTTTGCTAAAAAATGCAAAGGAATGGTAAGGGGTATTTGAAGGGGAGTACTGGAGGTTGTGAGGTGCTGAAATTTGAGCTGAATTTATTGACCAGCAGGTTTGCTATTTCTTTTGGCTGAGTACAGTTAGTGCCATCTACTGTCAACTGAGCACATTGTTGATTGTTTTCCTTAAGATCTTGGACATAACTAAAAAATGATTTATGGTTATCCTTTGCTTAGGAGGCTATTTCTGTCTCATATTTAGCTTTTGAAGACTTGACTAGTTCCTTGATTTGCTTGTTTAGACTAATGAGGGATTTTTTTTCTCTGTTGTGTATCCTCCTTCATATTTCTAGACAGGAATTTCTTCCTTCTGTTTTTCCGGCTAGACCTGGGTTTAGTTCGGTCAGGTACTGCCATTTCTATGTTCTGGAAATGCCTCTATGTTTTCGGGGTTAGGTACAGATTTAAAATTACCTACAAAATCTCTTAATAGAATGTATTTTGCTATGGAAAAAATTCTTTAGGGTTTTAGGGTTTGTGGACATTCTACCATTACATTTATTTCAAATTAGACTGATTTATGATCTGATCTTACCAATGAGGACATTATGCTGGGATGGGGGGAGCAACATAGACCCATGTTTCTGAGTACTATGTCAAGGATATTGAAGTCCCTAGTGGGAGTGCAGATCAGCTGCTCCAAAGCATTTACTGTGGTTTTTTTTTGAAAATGTTAACAATCAATAAGTAACAAACACTATACAAATCCATTCAAATTTAGGAAGTAGAAGAGAGAAGTATGGAAAGAAAAGAAAACAAAATAACAAAAGGAGGCACAGAAATATATGCATATCTGAATATATGTACCATCTAATTAGTAGAAGTGTGCAAACGTAACACTCCAATATGTAAAGACATAGCTGGGGAAACTATACATTGACATAAATGTGGTAGCAGCTGAGTACACCAGAAAGTATGGGCTCAAAAATCACAAAATTTGACAATTAAAAAAAGTAGAAATGTCATTGTTAAAATTAAATCTCAGTGATTTTTGAGCAGTACTTTTTGTGGCAATTGTTTGTGTTGTAAGGCAGTATCTAGAACTAAGTCATTCACTTCGGTTAATACATCAAGAGTATTCAACATCAGACATCTGATTACGTGTATGAGTGAATGGGTGAATTATTTAGCGGTGTGTCAGTATGGAGCATTCTATGTGGGTCAGACTTCCAGACCCTATAAGCAGAGAATTGCACTGCATTTGAGTGACATACAATGCAGACGTCCAAGAACTGCCTTATACAAACATTTGTTAAATCATGCCACTGCTCATTTTGTTTTTGTAGGTATTGATATGGTGGTGGGTGATGGCTTGTCAGTTAAACATAAACACACTATTTTAAATAGGAAGGAAAGTATGTACATTGTTTATTTAGGACTTCACCCCCCTCTCAACCCCTAAATGGCCCATCTCAATACCAGAAGATTGCCAATTTCCAGTAAGAATGGCCACACAGGTAAAAAACACACTGTCCAAAGCTAAGAATACAGCATCCATGGGACCAGATGACATCCCAGGCTGTGTACTACATGAA